>NC_056731.1:552065673-552085673 GCF_019279795.1 Protopterus annectens
AGTTACTATTTTATCTATCTCACATCTATGTATAATTGAGGCTCTGTTTTGCTGCTGCTATGTAGGGGTTTGATCTGAGTGACAGATGTCACTGGGACAAGTTTACAACTGCATGCGGGTAGCTACCCCATTTTTTCATAACATATACACTACATTTTATAAATATATATAATTGTAAGTTACAAGAATGGTATAACACATACTGTGCATCTCATACTAACAGACAAAAGACTAATTTACATAAATATTTTGGAGAGGATTACATAAAATATATTCAAGATAACACACAAACCACAAAAATCCCTTACTCATTTATAAAGCTATCATGACCAAACTAATGGGTTTATTAAGTTTATTTAAAAACTTACACAAACCAAATATAATATTTTTACAAGAAACACATATTTTAAAAGACAATATTAACTTTTTAAATACTAATATATAGTTATTGCCAGTTCTGAACATTCTAAAAAGAAGAGAGGAGTAGCAATTCTCTGGAACATAATTCTCCCTTTACCTAGAATTATTAAATCTTAAGACAATAAAGGGATGCTTTGCCTGGTGACAATTAATAAATACAAAACTTTTCACTTTAGCAAATAACTACTGGTTACCGGGCATTGAAACTAGTACCATTACACAACAACTGAACAAAATTGTATCTCATTCTGAGAGTAACTTTACTATGGCAGGGGACTTTAATTGTGTTTTAAATGAAAAGGACTCTAGCACTTCAGGGAAAAGGAAGATAACCTCACAAGCTAAACAACTAATACACTTTATGGATACATATCATCTAAAAGATATACATGACTATACAGACTTGAGCTCACCTCAATTTACATTCTACTCTAATAGATTCAAATCATACTCTAGAATAGATAGGGTAGTTATATCCATGCATAAATGATTTAATAAACACCAAGACTGTGTCTTGCCCTATTTCAGATCATAATACAATTATATTTGAGCTTAAATTAAATTATACCCCAATGACTCATATAAGAAGAATACCTGCATATATAACTCAATTAAAAGAATTTCAAACATTTTTTGAAGAAGAAACTAAAATTTTATAAAAAACAATCTAACCTCTCTCTCTCATGACATTTATGTATGTACGGGATGTATTAAAAGCTTATTTAAACGGACAAATAAATAAATGGTACTATAACAAAAGGAAGTCCTGGGACGAAGATTTTAAAAAAATGCAAGACAAACTAGATAGATTACACCTCAAAGTTAATGACAAGTTCACTCCTAAAAATATCAGAGATGAAAAATAAAACTAAGGAGGAATACAGTGCAATCTTACATCATAAGCCTATGATTTCCTTAGAGAAATTTAAATTCCTAGCCTATTCAGTAAACCCGAAACATTTAAACAACCTTGCAAATAAAACAAAAAGAAACAAACATAATCATATTAAAGAAATATACTAGTCAAGAAAAAGAAAAAAAGTTTAGAATATACATGACATAGATGAATTTAGACATCATTTTCACACGATTAATCAAACCTGAGATCATTCAACAATAGATAAAATAAAAATACATAACTTGTATGCCAAACTCAAACAACAATAGTCAGAAATCACAGACAAACAGATCTCCTTAGCGGACATACAAACTCAAACTAAACAGAACAAAGCACCAGGCAATGATGGCATCATTCCTGAATTGTATAAAATTATGCCTAATACAGCTATTTCTTTACTACATAACATATTTCTTATAGCCCAGAATGACATTATTTTGCCTCCATCTTTGAAATATACATTTATTTTGCCCATTCTAAAATCTAGTAAAGATCCTAAATTATGTACCTCATATAGGCCCATAACTCTTTTAAATATCGACTATAAAATGTTTATGAATATATATGATGACAGAGTAAAACATTTTTTACCCCAGTTAATTAAGGATGACCAAACAGGTTTTGTAACCAATAGAAGTACATATAATAAACAGTCTCTTATTTTAATCGATTATTCACACAGAAAGAAAAAAAAACTTGTCTCTGGTTAGTCTTGACATTAATTCAGCATTTGACTCGATACATTGGGACTATCTATTCACATTATTACAATGTTTAAAATTATCTGAAAAGTTTAATCTACTATTACACCTTTATAAAGGCACTATGGCTTATATCAAAATTGGATCATACACATCGACTCAAATACCCATCACTAAGGGAACAAAGCAAGGCTGCCCCCTATCTCCCTTATTGTTTACTCTTATAATGGAACCATGGGCTAATGATATACAAGGAAATAAAAACATAGGTTTAGAAGTAAGTGATGAAATTGAATTATTTGCAGATTATGTGCTCATCGTTACTAAAGGAGATAATTCCATCAGAACAGCCTTATTTGAAGCTGTAAACACATTTCAAAATATATCTGGAATGAAATTCAATGATAATAAAACTTAAGATCTTGCCCATCTATTCAAACCATAGTAAAAGAGAAACATTAACAGATACAAACAAATACATCACAGATCAAATTACATATTTGGGTATCATTCCTGCTAAAGATAAATTAATCACAAAACTAAATTATAATACATGTTACGTAAACATCCAAACCTTATTAACGAAATGGAATACAATTATATTTACAACCGAGGAAAGGTTAAACATCATTAAAATGATAATCCTTCCTAAAATTCTCTACATTATCCAATCTATTTTAATACTTCCCAATAAAGTTTTCATTAACAAGATCAATTCCCTGCTATTAAAGTTTTTTTGGATTCCCAGGAAACCTAGAATAGCACTCAATACCACCTTTACAGCTGGAACAAAGGGGGCATAGCTTTTCCTGATTTGAACCTTTATTCTAATGCAGCTATTATTAGATCCATAGCACAACTTTTAGATGCATCATATCAGGCCAAATGGAAAATATTTTGGGAATCCTCAGCTATGCTATTAATATAGAAACCATAACCTTACAAATTAGAATTAATAAACAATCCAATACTATGGATACTTAAAAGACTACTTCATGTTACACAGCATACCCAAATATTCATTTAGCTACTTGCATAACATATTGATAAACTTTAGAAATTTTATATTTAAACACACAAGATACAAGGAACTTTTCTTTACAATTTTCCCAACAGCCTTTATTCAAGAATCCTTACAATCCTCAGATATAGATAAAATCACCTTGCTTAAACAAAAAGGTCTTTTGTATTGGTTCCAACTAATCACAGATGAAAGGGTTAAGGATGTAGATCAGATATAAGTGAATATCAATTAGACAAATCCCTTTGGCTTGACATAAGTTTTGCAAAATAAGATAGACCCGATTACTCCTCCTAATAAACAGGTCACTAGTATACTAGTTTTTTTTTTTTTTAAATTCAGTTATTCAGCATAAACTTATTCAGACAAAATGGCATTTATATTCAGACTTATTAGAGAAGAAACATATTGTTGTCCAGCAACTATTTTTATATAACAAATAACACACTTCCAAGGGATCTAGATAAAACAAATATATTAGAATCTGCAGGGAAAACACTTTCACTTTAATGGAAAATATATTCCTGGAGATTTTTATATAGATCCTTCTACACTCCTCAACTTCTTCTTTTTCTTTCAGCTTTTAGGGGTCGCCACAGCAGATCACATGTCCGCTCATGATTGGCAGTGGAGTTTTACGGTGTCAAGTTGTCAGCCCGGCATACAACCTTCCACAGAAGGCACACACATGCACTCACACCTAGGGCCAATTTAGAGTGTCCAATCCACCTTCAGCATGTCTTTGGGATTTGGGAGGAAACCCACGCGACCACAGGGAGGACATGCAGACTAAGACACCCCAGCCGAGGATAGAACCAGGGAGCCTCTTGCTGTGAGGCGACAGCACTAATGAACAAAATTAATGGTAAACAAAACATATGTAACAGATGCAAGTCTAATATAAACATTGATTGGACCCATATGTTTTATGACTGCCCTGCTTTAAGTGTATTTTGAAAAAACATTAATGAATTCCTGCAAGCAATATTCACAGATAATTTTGTTTTGACCAAATCATTACTACTCTTCAATACACCCATACCTGGCTGTGTGAAAAAAGTTAAACATTCCTTACTTTGGGCAATACTGGCAGCAACCAGGAAAACTATAACAAGGAACTGGATATCTGAATCCTCTCCTTCCTATAATGTTAAGAAAATTCTAATGGAAGTTTGTCAACTACAGATTGCAACTATGACATCTAGAACATCTAGAAAAAAACATAACTATTATTTATGGGTTAATTTACAGAATTTGTTGAAAGGAGATTGACAACGATAACATATAAATTAAATTTCAACCTATGTGTTATACATATGGAAAAATCAAATACTAGTCAACACAATCAAGGATGTCTTTGTAAATAGTTTTAGTAATTTTCATTTTATTTGTTAAACATTGTTATGTGAATGCCTATGTGAACATCTTTTGAATTGTAAATATTTTTATGTTTAAAGAATATGTAATTGTTTATACTTATCTCTTTAAAAATCAATATAATTACTTTGGTCCTACAGAAAACAAAACAAACAATCTGTTGATTGCTAAATACAGCAGTTAGCATCTTAAATGTGCCTCTTGATATTCCGATTGGTAGGATAAATTTGCTTCTCTTCTGCCTGGTGTACAATGAATAAATCATTGCACTGCTGTCTCCAATTTTTAATACTTTGCCCTTCTGCCACAATGTTGTCAGTATAAACTCTTTCTGCTGGTATGACTGCATCTTTACTATTACTATAGGTCCTGGCTAGGTTTGGAGCATACACTCAGGTTATATTCAGACAGCTTTTTCTTAATGCCAACTTCTGATTTTTGCAGTTTATTAGAGGGGCTGACAAAGGTTAACGTATTACAGAATAAGGGGAATCTCACATATGATGTGCAATTACATCACATAAGATGTGCAATTACAGAGTGCTAAAGACAAAACAAGTGAGTATCTGGATAATATGCAGGAGTTTAGAAAGACTGCTGTTAAGCAACTGTTTTGTTTTTTTTGTTTTTTTTATATCTCCAGAGCACAAAAACTTTCTTGCACAATGATTTAGACAAAAGAAAGTACAAAGGGTTGTTGTCAAATTTAGGAAGCCTACAGCAAACAAAAAAGCAGAGATCTGACATATTTGAGGTATTTCAGAAATTTTATGAAAATCTATATAAAAGCGGAGAAGTGGGGAAATAAAGAAAAAGCAGAAATGGAAATATTTAAAGAACATTTAAATATGCCAAGGTTAGAGGCAGATGAGGCTCAACAATTAACAGTTAAGATAGGAGGAGATAAGATGAAAAATGGTTATGTATAACCAATCTGCAGGATAGTCTTCAGAAACAGATGGTATTTCTGTGGAAGTTTGGAAGCTAGGAAGGAAGAAAGTGATAAAGATCTGGAAAGTTTTGTTTAACAGTATGTTTAAAATGATGGGAAGCAGCAATATCTTGGAAAAAAAAGCTGTAGTGGCTGTAATACCCAAAGAATGCAAAGACCCATAAGATCCAACTTCACATAAGCCCATTTCAATTTTAAAGCATAACTATAAACTGTTCTATAATGGCTAAAAGAATGGCAAAAATGTTGCCAAAATTGATAGATTTTGATCAGTGTCATTTTGTGGAGGGAGGCAAACATTTGATAACATCATTAGGACAAAGATAATCCAGAAGGGGAGGCAAACATTTAGGTTCATAGGTTCATACTAGGCTATCTGCCCTAGGGCATTTATAAGCCTAGCCAGAGTGTGTTTGGCTTTCGCCACCCATTTTAAATTAATTTTGCTATGCCCTTTTCGAGGTTAGTATACTGTGCCTCTGTCCAATAGTGACACAGAAGTGAAAGCCGGGGTAAACCTACGATCTCCCATCCACTCAAGATTCCTCTTGAAGAGAGTCAATGAGGCCTAACCTGGACTGGGATTTTATTCCAGAGTGAAGGAAGCCTCTGGGTTATGAATCTGTCCCTCCAGCATGTCCTATTAATTTCAGTGCGGAGGTTCAAGTCTCTCGAGCACGTAGCTCGATGGGATTTGGATTTTCTGAGGTGCAGCATGTCCATTAATTCCGGATTGGACATGGCTTTATTCGTCAGGCACAGATCGCCTCTGAGCAGGCGGTATGCCACTGAGTAGAGCTGGAGTTTCTTTAACCGGGCAGCATATGGCATCTGTTTGAGCCCTATGATCCTCTTGGAGAGGTACTTTTGGGGTCTTTCCAGTTGCTGCAGGTGTCTGGTAAGATACATCCTGAAAGGGGCATTGTACTCAATTATGGGCCTGATGAGGGATGAGTAAAGAGGCACGATGACCTCCCCTGATCTAGATGTGAATCCCTTCATGATTAGGTGGGCTATATAAAATGTTTTTCTAACCACTTTGGCCACGTGGTTGTCAAATGAGAGACTGCTATCAACTTGGGTCCCCAGGTCCCCAATTACTTCTTCTGCACTTAATGGGATTACCACCTATGTGGTAATTTGTCGGCACTTTGTTTTTGCCAAAGGGGATGACTATGCACTTTTTGGCGTTTAGCTTGAGGCCATGGCTCTGGCACCAGTTGTCTGTTTCTATGAGGGCCCTTTTGGAGGATGCTTGTGTCGGCTGGAGAGTCTATTATGGCGCCCAGTTGGCAGTCATCTGCGAACTTAGTCAGCCACAGTCCTTCCATGTTGGCATGTACCTCCGAGAAATATATACCGAACAAGAGAGGTCCCAGGACTGAGCCTTGTGGGATGCCACTTGTAACTGGTTTGGAGTCTGACATGGCTCCAGCATTTCTAACCATGTGGGTTCTGTCCTTGAGCCAGTTTGCAACCCATCTAGTGACATAGGGGTTTATATTTAAGCTGGTGAGCTTATCTATAATGCCAGAGTGGGGTATTGTATCGAAGGCTTTTGCGAGGTCCAGGTAGGCTGTGTGGACCACCTTCCTCTCATCAATGGCCTTGGTGACTGTTTCAAAGAAATCAGCCAGGTTTAAGAGGCAGGATCTGCCCTTAAAGCCGAACTGGGTAGGATCCAGTGTCTGTAGGTCCCCAATATCTTTATTTATGAGGTCCATGATGATCCTTTCCACAGCTTTGCAGACCAAGCTAGTCAGGCTTATGGGGCGATAGTTTCCAGGATCGGTTGAGGCACCACCTTTGTGGAGAGGGACCACTATTGCTGTACGCCACTCTTTGGATACATATCCTGTAATAAGGCTGAGACTGAACAGTAGTTTTATGTTTGGGTTTAGCTCTTCTTGGAGTTGATGTAGGACGCAGCCCGGGACACCATCTGGTCCCACTGATGCTGTGTTTTTTTGCTTTGGAGAGGGCAGCTCTTACCTGAGCATCTGAGATGTCAGGGGGGGCAGCACTCTGCTGGGATAAATATTTACCCTTTTGGTGGGGAGGAGGGGGGAGAAGTTTGTGCTGAACCTGTCAGCTAGGATGTTGGCAATGTCTGTGGGTTCGGTGTATTTTTTGTCATTTTGGACTAATTCTAAGCAAATCTGGGAATTCCCACCCAGGTTCCTAACATAACTAAAGAAAGCCTTGCGATTATCCTTAGTGTCCTGTGCAATTTTTCTCTCGAAGCTGGCCTTAGATGATTTTATGAGCGCCCGTAGTTTTTTGCCAATACTGATCAGAGATGCCTTCCCTTTTGGGATTTTGCTCCATCATGTAGTAGCTTCCTCCTTCTATTGTATAGTTTGTTTATGGCTGGGGTCCACCAGACAGGATGTCTGCCTTTGGAGGATTGGGTCTTGGTTTTATTTGGGATTGCATGATCCATGCATTCCTGAAGGAATTCATAGAATGCATTTATAAAGGATTCTGCGGTCTGGGTCGTATTTTCCACAGGCCCGGGGGCTTTGAAGGATTACACCTCGGTTTTGAGGAGTGTGAAATTTGCTTGAGAAGTTTTTCACTGTGGTTTTCAGGGCAGGGGGTGGAGTCGGGATGTGAATATCCAGTGAGATTAGTTTATGGTCTGATCTTACCAGTGAGGGATACACTTCTGGTCTAGAGCATAGAGTCCCCATGTTGGTGATGATCAGATCCAGTATGTTTTCCCCTCTTGTGGGAGTGGTAACAAGTTGTTCCATAGCATTTGAGTTTATAAATTCTAGGAACTTTTGGGCTAGGGTGTTGGAGCTAGAGTAATGCTCCCAGTCTATGTTTGGTTAGTTGAAGTCGCCCAATATAATGGTGTTTGGAGAGACCTTCATATTTTCCAGTGTTCTCAGGAAGGCCGAGTGGGGTTCCTGGGTTTGGGAGGGTGGTCTGTAGCAGGCTATAAACTGGAAGGCAGTTTTACCCACTGTTAATTGCACATGGATAGTCTCTGATGCTTCGTGCTATGCCACCAACCTGGAGGTGTGGATATCTTTGAAGAATATTGATACTCCCCCCCCCCTCCTTTTGTGGTACGGTCCAAGTTTTGGGGCCGAAAAGCATAGTATGAGGTATAACCTGGTAGTGCTGGGGTGCTCTCGGGAGCCTTGAACCAGGTGTCTGTTACTACACAGATATCGATGTTCTCCATGCTAAGGAGAGTTTTGAGTGCGTGCATCTTGAGGTTTAGACTTCTGGCATTGAGTAGCATTACTCTTAGTTTCTTATCCCTTGTGATACCTATGGAGGTGGGATTGTCTTGCCTAAAAAAGGCACTATGGGGGTAGCAAGAGCCTTTGCCAATATCCGAAAGCCCAGGGGTGACAGGTGCAAGCCATCCCTAGCGAAGCATCGTGGCTTGTCAAGCATGTCATCCCAGGCTGACAGGCATTGGATCCCCTTTGAATGACACCAATACTTAAGCCAGTTGTTGAAATTGATCATCTTGTCTTCATATTGTGGCATCATTCTTGGAGAGGGTAAGATGCTATCAAGGTCAGGGTCATACCGGCCTGGGCTACATGCTCAGAGAGCTCCTCTATGTCTCTTTTCATGTAGTCCAAGGAGGTACGTCTCAGGTCATTCACACCAGCATGGACAATGACCAAGTCATATTTGTACTTGCCTTGGAGTGACCTGAGTGCTTGTGTTATGTGGCGGATCCTAGCGCCCGACAGGCAGCTCACCGTGACCTTCTCCTTGTTCAGCCTGGTGAGCGGGACGTGAGTGTGCCTGACGATAGAGTCACCTATTACAAGTGTATCAGGTGTGTTTAGCCTTAAGAGCTGTGACTGTTCGGCACACTGGCTTTGTGAGCTATGTGTTGCACGTGTTTTGTTTTGGGGTAGTGGTTGTTTGGGTGTCTGCTTTGGAGGTCTCTGCTGCTTAGGCAGATTTTTATTTAGAGCCTCCGAGTATGTTTTTGTGTGTTTATGTGCTTGGTTTGCTGTCGTGGTAGGTCTATGTGAGACTGGAATTGTAGTGAGTGTGGTTTCCTTCTCCTCCTGACTGGTTTCGCCAGTACTGAGTTGAGAGCTTAGCCTCCAGTATGGCTATATGGTTGCATCTCTCACATGTGTTGGAATTTGTTGGGAGGAGGAGAGTGTTGTCTGTGTACATGAGGCAGTTGAGTTGTAACATTGCCTCAAGATTCCCAAATTCACCAGCTGGACCGGAGAGGAGATTGACAACTGACCTTTGGACATCCTAGAATAGTACTGGGAATTCCTTTATAATTGAAAAAAAGGGCCAATGGGGAACGAGGTACTCAAGGGGGGTTTGAGAGGGTGTAGTGCTTTTAATATTTTACTGCTGACTTATATAATTGCTTTAGTGAGCAAGTGCCAGGTAACTTAAATGCAATGCGTTTCAGGTAACTTAAATGCAAAAAACGACAAACAGTAACTTTCTTTCAAGTGAAACAAGGAAATAAGTACAGTAAGCAATGTAGGTATCACTAGGGATCCACAGAAGCGCTGAAAAGCCGTGTTTTAGGTGGAATTAGCGTTTCAGGGAAATAACAAGCAGCATACAAATAAAGCTAGATTCAGCAGGTCTGGATCTAGTCTATGCTACAGCAAATAAGGTGTACCAATTTCAGTAAGAAGCAGTTTAGATATGCAGGCACTATAAACCTTTAACCAGAAATTCCCAGCTAGAAGGGCAGATTCCAGCCTCTCCTCCACAAGAGTGCAGACCACAAACCCTTTTAATGTAAAATAACTGGCCTGAAGCCCAAGTGCTTAAAACATAATCAATACACTTTCAGAATAACAGACACTGATCCCTATCAGCAGTTCCCAACTTAGAAGGATGTAAGCTACCTGTCCTGCCACCACAGTGCAGACCACAAACCTTCCTAATGTAAAACAACTGGTCTGAAGCCCAAGTGCTTAAACTAGAAGGCTTAGAATGAGTTACACCAAGCAGTAATAAATACAATTGAGTACTTTTAAGATGACGCAAAAGCAAAATAAAGTAGGAAGAAACACAAATACAGTAAAAGCAGATTTTTTTTTTTTTTTTGAGTGAGCAAATGAGATGGGCCCAGGAGTTACAGGACAGAAACAAGTGCAAATACAGGCCTTCAAATCAGAAAGTTGAGAGAGAGATGGAAGACCGCCTAAACGGCCAATAACTACAAATTCTGGGCCAGAACCACTCCTTATGTGGTAGACAGGTTACCTAGTGCTTACCACTCCCACTGATAAGCTAGAAGGCTTCCCTCCAACACAGAAAGGCTTGGGGGCTCAGAAGCTTACAAATAGTCCTGGATACAGCAAATCTGTATCTGTATTACTAATTACAGGAAAGGTAGGAAACAGGCTTACAATTTTTTTTTTTTTTTCCAGAAAAGTAGCAAAAACAGTAGTAAAAACATTTCACATGCAGTGCAAGCTGGCACACAGTATGTAGCAATATTAGTCCACACACAGTTTGAAAAAATGCAATTAAATTAAATAGGACTAAAAGCAAGTGCAGAAAGGGTTTATTAGGTAGAATGCGGTAAAGAGATGGGACTGGGGGAGTGTCCTAGATCAAATCTACAGTGGGGCGGGCACTGCAAAAGCCACCAACAAGGGGGGGTAGGGAAAAGTTTCAACAGAGATGTGAGGAATCAGAGTGCAAATTATAAAACCCAAAAAATATATACTGATCTCTGTATATTTACAGAACACTAAGACAACAGATATCTAAGCAACAATTTAGCTCTATAATACAGAATAATACAGAAAAATATACTCAGCTCTATATATTTGCAGAAAGTCTTGTAAGGCTGTTCCACTTGATAACATCATTAGAACAAAGATAATCCAGAGGGGAAAAGAATGTAAGAAAATGCTCTGAAGTTGAGTGGGTCTTCATACAGAGAAAGCATTAAACAGAGTAAGTTGGGATTTTATGAGTAGGGCAAGGGAAGCAATTGCATTTCCTGATACAATAATAAGGTTAATTAGGAGGATATATGAGGGACTGGAGGCAAAAATCAAAGTAGAGGGTTCTTCTCTGATGAATTGTGTCTTAACACAGGAACCAGGCAGGGGTGTCCTATATTCCTTTTTATGTGTTATCAGTCGCAAAGAAAATAAGGGACTCAAAATTCAAAGATACAACTGGTATGCTACTCAAGAAAAGTTGGCTTTATTTGCAGATATTACTGTACCTGATAACACCAGAAAAGCAATGTTCCCGTTTTTTTGGGATATAAAATTAAGGAAGATAAAACAAAGGCTGTAGCTATAAACTAGGCACCCAAATATGAATTAGGTCAGTAATACCCATATTTATGGGGACATGATAAATTTAGGAGTATAGGTTAAAGAGGACGCTGTTAATGGCAGCTACGGATATGTGGGAAGAGACTAAAAAAAGATAATACAACTGAGAAACTAGAAGCTCTTGCCTATGGATAGCAAAATGCAAACAGTAAAATGTTTTTGCCCCTTTAGTTTTATACAGAGGTCAGGCATATTTTTATCAATCGGATGAGATCTTGTGGACAGTAATTAAAGGACAACAATGGGATATCATTTGTTTGTGCTCAGCATTCCAGCACTTTTTCTCCCTATCACCCGATCCTGCTTAATGTGCAGTGCAGCTTTAAAAAACTCTATTAACTGCTTTTCTCCCAAAGCACAAGTCCCTTCCATATAGTTTTGCTTTCACTTTTAAAAAATCAGTTATGTTGTGGAATAGGCTGCTGCTGTCTTTTAAATCCTGATGTCAAGACTACTTACAAATCAGCAGTAGTTGTCTGTAAGATCCCGCCCTCGAACTGACATCAGCATTACCATCTTCGCATACAATTAAAAAATAAGCAACGACCCACCCCTATTCTGATGTCAGAGCTTTCCTGTCCCACCTCCCACCAGTGAGCAGTTAAAAGCAGCAACAAGTTGGATGGAACTCCCTTTCATTGCTACTGTATCCTGTGGGTTACATTCTATCGACATATGTAAACCTTAGCAATCCTAACCTAGTTTCTTCTTTTGCATTCCCTTAATTTGTTTGAAAAGTTGTTTTAAAACTCTTCTTGTTCTTTTTCATTTGTCATATCTTTAATTCAGTTAAATACTCGTTCCATTAACTCTGAAATGTATTGATTTTCACAGAACGTCTCTAGTATTCAATCGTATTTGGACCTTTTTCCATTAAATTGTGTTTAATGACAAATCCATGGCAAATATGTAACTGCTGCATTTCAAAAATGCTAACATTTTGTTTATAATCACACTGTATTGCCTTTGGTAATTGCAAGCAAATGCAACAGTTAATACTCTAGTAAGTTTGTAAGTTAGCTTGGGAAATAAATTTGGTGTCCAGATTGTTGGGTGTTTTTGTACAGACCTCTTGCTCTACAAGATTTACATGTTCATTTGTCTAGTTGGCTATTTTACATATTTTTTACTGAGTGCCCCTTGGTGCAAGTAGACCAGTAGCATGCATGTGCTTTACTGTAGGTTTCTCAATTATATTAGAGTTATTTTTTCTTTTGAAAACAAACGCAGAAAAACACATGATGAAAGATTACCATGCATATAACAGAATGATGTAGTATGTCTAGCAAAGAAATGTATTCAATCAGTGCATTCTGTTAAGGAATTCAGTGCTTTAGTTGTTTTCCAAGGTACACCTTAATTGCAAGGTCACACTGAATATGAGTGCTAAAGTTGCAGACACTTGGGGGGGGGGGTGAATTTAATGGCCTACTTGCTCATTATTGTGCCAGAGTGGGTCTTGAAGATCAGGTTAGACTCTTTGGAAGTCTTTGGTACTTGGACTGCATTACTGGAGCAATTTGAATGTTTATCTGGTGTTACTAAAATGAGAGGCTTTTGCTACCTTTTGGTAGATTGTGAATAGGACATGTTCATAAGTAGATACTAGAACTTTGGTCCACCTTTGGCAGCCTAATCATTTCACTGGTTACTACTTGCTTAACCTGTTCATAAGGACAGAATTGAGTGAGGTCAGGGTTACATTTACTGATCCCCATCCACGATTCAATGTTATTTTTTTAAAGAAAGTTAAGTAGCTTCTTTATTTAACTGGGAGAGGAAGCCTGTTGCACTGAGTAGCTTCTTTGTTGTTTTAAGGTTAAGGTGGTTATTTGTGAGAGTTATAAAATGAGATGTCATTTTGTAAAATGTTGGTCAATCTGGTCTGTGGATAGATCAATCGGTGGAGGATGTACCATAAGACTAAAGTGATCACTGAGGGTTACATGCTGTTTGATGTAATTTACAAACAGAAACAAGAGTTCAACAACTTGCCTATGTGATACTCCTGCAGTGAAGATGCTGGATCACTTTATCACGCACTTAGACTCTAAGTTAATGTTGGACATACAAGTACTGAACCAAGATTAGACTTGAAAATGAACACTTTTGTTTTCCTAAGTGGTATTGTGTGATCTTTACTGACGTTGCATGGCTTTTTAATAGTGAAAGCATGCTAGCCTTGCTGCAATGCCTTTAGTTTGTCGATCACTTTGTACATTGCTGTGAATTTGTAAAACCATGTTGATGTTAAAAAATGTGCGTTTATTCAAATAGCTGACTAGATATTTTTTCCATACTTTTGTGAGACAATGAAATTGGAAATGTCTACACTTCTGGGTGCACAGGGCAATTATGACTTTGGGAGGGGGTGACCAGGGAATGTTTAAGATCGAGGAAGGACTATATTACTGGTCAGGGAGACCTTGAAAATGGTTTAGTGGACGAGCAGCAATATAAGGGAAGGAATGGTCAATGCTGTATTGCTCAAGGTCAGCTTTATCTAGCTTTTCCAAATATTCCCGTATATTTTCTGACAGCCTTAAACTAAAATTTTGTGGAGTCAATGCAAAGAGGGAGTGGGTTGGGTTTGACAGTGTGGCAGACATGAAAGGGTTATTGGGATTGGGTAATGCTGTGGGGGTGGGTGGTAAACAAACTTCGTCAGAATCCCTTAGATCCTTTTGATTTTTTCAGCCCATAGAACCAGGCATCCCCAGGCTAGTTGTGTTTATATATGTATATGTTGTTGTCTTCGGCTTTTCCCAGTTAGGGGTCGCCACAGCAGAACTCCGGTCTGCTAATGACTGGCAGTAGATTTTCACGAACGCCGTGGTGCCAGCTCAACATTCAACCTTCAAGGAAGGCACGCCCATTTACGCATGTCTTTCAAAACGCCCACCCAACCGCGGGGAGGACATGCAGACTCATATGTACTTTGTATAAATTGGCTACAACTTTAAGGGATGGACAAGTTATTATGTAATTGATGGTAGGTGTGTATATAGTTAACTCAGATGAACTGTATTAGTAGGTTGGAAGCAGCCAGTAGACTGCAAAAGCACTCACCTTCTTGTTTTTATCTTTGCGTACATTTTATTTATTAAAGTTGTGTGTGTCCTCAGCACTGGAGTTCACTCTGGATTGTCTATGTATTATTTGAAGTGTTGGTTTGCTGGAGTGTACATTAATTATCTGCTGGCATTTTGTTGGTTTTTACATTTGTGAACAAATAATTAAAAAGGAAAAGGTAAAAGAATGGGAAGCGGCCAAGAAGACATTTGTACTGCAGGCTACAGACTGCCTTCCATATCGGGGACTGACATCGGAGTATAGCAAAGAGAATGAGTTAGGTGAATTCCAAATGCACTGGTTGAATTTTTAGCTGAATCTAGAATGGGGTTAAAAAAAAGGTATAATTAGGAGAGCATATAAAATATTGGATGATAACTATAGGAATCAGAGAAGTTCATAGAAGATTGGGAAGAGATATGCGATAAGCAATTCAAAAAGAAACAAGGCAAGGACATATTTAGGAGTCCCAAATATGCATCAAAATCTAAAAGATTTAGGATTTTGCCTGGAAGTGTTTGTATAGGTATTTTTATACCCTGATGAATAAAAGAACGCAATAAAGTTCTAGTGAAAAAGCCATGGTCCAGTTGATATAAATCCTTTATTGTCACAAGTATAACTGGTTAAGCGCTTTCATCTACGATATAGTAGACTTCATCAGAACAACATTTACAAGTTCCACAGACATTATATATATATATATATATATATATATATATATATATACTGAAAAAAACGCCAATATTAAATCACTTAATTGAATAATAGTGGCATAAAGTCGTAGTTACTTCCACAGTACATAAGTCACATGAATGATTACTTACCCACAAAACCCCTTATAAGAACTTAAATGTTTGAGCTTCAAATTATTTTTACATATAATGTTCAGCCTCACTTTTTAGTTTTAGGTTCAGAGCACATTGATATTTATTGTACGATTATTCATATAGGTTCTAATTTTATTCATTTAAATATAGGTTAATCAATGTATTATATATATACAAAATTTTAGAGGTTTTTATTGTTTTTATTAGGTAGATAGTATTGCTATTAGCATATTATATATTGTAACATACAAATGTTAGTTGTTGATTTTCTTACACTTCTTTAATAAGTAATTGTACAATGAATATATTTATTACTATTGTGCTTGTTTTGTTTTTAATGTATAGTGTGACTTATGTACTGTGGAAGTAACTACGACTTTAAGCCACTATTATTCAATTAAGTGATTAATATTGGCGTGGAACTTGTAAATGTTGTTCTGATAAAGTCTACTATATCGTAGATGAAAGCGCTTAACCAGTTATACTTGTGACAATAAAGGATTTATATCAACTGGACCGTGGCTTTTTCACTAGAACTTTATTGCGTTCTTTTATTCATCAGTTTGTGGCGAGTTCTAGTTTTGCTTTCTGGTATTTTTATACCCTGAGCAGACTCCAATTTTTCCTCAGGTTAGATGGCAAATGTTGGTGATTTAATGGGGAAGAAAGAAGTACCTGAGAGCAAATGTTATCGAAGTGTGATGAATTGGAAGACTTCAAAAATTCCCTACAGAGTACTTTGCCAGGAACAGTGGAAGAGCAAAGAGTGTAACTAAGGGAGTTATTTTTTTATATGACTTACCTATATGTAGTAATGTTTTGTTAAATTTAATTCTGGTTGCAGCCAAAAAAGTAATTACTATACATTAACCATACTTAAAGTAGTGAATATTTTAACTGAGATAAAAGAACAGGAACTGGGATCTCTAGAAAAGGGTAGATGTAAATTACATAGAAAAAATAGAAATTGTGTGAATACATGCAGAAAAATGTTTTGAAGGAGGAATGAGGTTTTAAGAGAAAGCAGGAATTGAGCATTTTATGTAATGTTGGATTGATTACATTGTATACAACAATATATGTGAGGTTGTACACATGTTTATAAATGTAAACTTGCTAATGTGGTTTGATTACCTTTACAGAACTATAGGTTTGCCTATGTCATAAGTGATAATTCAATACAGGTGTCAAAAAGTTCACAACAGTTGCTTAAACAGATATGTTTTTGAGAGTGGAACTATTCTGAAAAAGAGAATGTTCATGGAAATTTTGTCTTAACAAAAAGTAACTTGAATCTCTGTCCAACATCTATGGGCACTTATAAATGCAATAGTTGTTCTGTTTGCAAAATATATATGTTCCTTTGAGTGCATTAATAAAATATGTGCCAAGGGGATGTTTTTCATGTAACAGTAAGGGGGTTATTTACGCCTTAAGATGCCCGTGTGGTTTCTATTAGACTGGTGAAACAAAAAGAAGTTTTAAAGTGAGGTTAATGGAACACATCAGGGACATAAAAAATCAAAAAGACAAGACAAAGGCATGTCATTTCAGGATGTACATGGTAGTGATTTTTCTATGCTCCAAGGTTGTATTTTTATGATGATGAAATTCTTTTGAAAGAAAAACGGTTATACAAAGAGTCTGTTTTTATTCTTATATATGATACTT
The DNA here is from genome assembly GCF_019279795.1 of Protopterus annectens. Lineage (NCBI taxonomy): Eukaryota > Metazoa > Chordata > Ceratodontiformes > Protopteridae > Protopterus > Protopterus annectens. Next base: position 552,082,939 of record NC_056731.1, read on the forward strand.
GGTACCTATGGGACTAAATGGGGAGGTTAATTGTATGCATTTTATTTAACTGTATTATTGATTGATTGTGTTTTTTGTTTAATAGGTAGCACATTTTTAGCTGGATTCTGTAACTCCTGGAAGGTCTTGTACTGAGGTGCTAGAAAATAAAATACTTTTGGGTCTGAACCACTGGTCTTGATATTCTGAAAGTGAAGTCTGGAGGAAGACATGACACAAAGTTAAACTGGAAAAGGAAAATATAACAATGATTATGAAATGGAATGACGAATATACAAATGACTTTTAGTAAACAAGTGTACTTACAGCTAAATTATTGCCAATGCATTCGTACACCAGAGATATGACCTTAAATTTAATGATTTACAAGTTATACTTTACAAACAGGGACTTTATCCAAGGGACATGTTAGGGAATAAAGCATTGTATCCCAATGTTTCCAGTAAGTTTGTTTTGTATATTTCATCTAGACAGTTATGAAGGATAATATCCAGGTATGTTTTACATTCATACCACATGTGGGAAGAAAGGCAGGGATGGCGACTTCAGAACAGATTAAGGAAGTGTGATCTTAATGCAACATTTTACTGATCGCTTCAAAACAGCTCTGGTTTAACACGTGGCACTTTAGTTCCACTGACTAATTTGCTGAGAGAGGGTGAGGACCAAGTCAAGTTGCCACTGAAAGGTATCCAAGATAAACAAAAATTATGGTACTAAAAAAACTAAGGTGTGAAAAACTTCCAAATTCTGAACAAGAATTTACTTGTACGCATTTTATTTAACTGTATTATTGATCGATTGTGTTTTTTGTTTAATAGGTAGCATATTTTTAGCTGGATTTTGTAACTCCTGGAAGGTCTTGTACTGAGGCGCTAGAGAATAAAATACTTTTGGGTCTGAACCACTGGTCTTGATACTTTGATTGGTTACTGACAAAAGGTTTTATATGTGGAAAAACTGCATGGCAAGAAAATTACTTATCAATGTTTCCAGTAAAATCTTCCCTGACTTTTGCAATTTATCAGTCAGTATATACCCCATTATCAGCTACAGCTATTAACTCTGGGAAATGACTAGGAGGATAAGGTCATGGATACAAGTGACAAAAATGAGGCTCCTTCACAGAGTAGCTAAGCTCACTCTCCATGACAAAGAGGAGCATGACAAACCAAAAGAGTCTCCTTTTTATTAAATTCACAAGTACTCTAAACACTGCCACTAAATCTGCTTCTATCATTCAATATGCTGATGACGCTATTCTTATTTGCTCTGCTCCCACACCCCAAGAACTCAAAGATAAACTGCAAAAGTCATTTCCAGATATTGAAAATTACCTAAATGAACTTCAACTCATCCAAACCCAAACAAAACAAAATTAATGATCTTCTCTAACACGAAATCCAAAGCAAAACCACCTCCTCTCTCCATCTACTCCACTAATGGCACTATAATAGAACCAGTTAACCAAACAAAACTACTTGGTGTCACAATAGACCACAACTCAACACAATAAACATATCACTCACAATAAAAGTTCACATCAAACATGGTACTCTATATAGGGCCAAACCTTACCTTACTAAAAATTCCAGACTAGCCACAGCCAGATCCCACATATCTACTCTGCTCTACTGTTCTCAACTTTTCACTAACCTGCGCAAGTCTGATTTAAATCTACTTGAATCCTACTATAACAAAGAGCAAAATTTGCTGCCAATATACGCAACAGGACCCATCATTGCCTTGCTCTGCAAAAACTACACTGACTTGAATTTCCCAATGAGCTCACCACTGCCCACTCCATTATCCACAAACTTGAAAACTGCCCTGCACTCTCCAACCTAGTGCAACTAAATACCAACCCCAGGACCCTTAGATCATCTGGTAATCTTATACTTAAGGTAACCAAGTCCCATAATTACTTTGTCGATGCTTGCTTATCCTTCAAAGTAGCCAAAGAGTGGAACCTATTACCCCAGAATAGCTTAAAAAGCACAGAGAGTCATAGCTTCAAAACCCCCTAAAGGAATACATTACTCAACAATGGCTATGCTCCTGTAATACTCCTGGCTAGTTTCTCATGCCTTCGATCAAATGTTTGCTATTCTGCTATCTTCTTGTCTTACTTCTACCAAATGAAAATATGAAAATACCACAATGTTTTTTAGTATATATATATATATATATATATATATATATATATATATATACATATACATATACATATACACACACACATACACACACACACAATATATATATATTTAATATATATATATTTTATATATATATATATATATATATATATATATATATACACATATACACATATATATACACATATATATATACATATATATATAATAAAAGTTTCATATTCTTATCTGTAGTAAGGCTAAGAAATGTAAATGTTTTCTGTTTTACATTCCCCTTTTTGTAAATTGTGATTGTTGGCAACAGTCAAACTTTTTTGTATATCGTTTGTAAACTTTTTAAAGATTTTTGTAATCTTTTTGTATTATTGTCATGGAGCTCATCTCCCTGGGTCTCCACTGAAAATGGGCTATTTGCTTAAATAAATAAACAAACAACTAGGACTACTAGAGGAGGAATATTTGTAGTTAAGAGAAAATGTTGTTGATGTTTAATGTACTTTCTCATTTAGTTGAGGATTTAAAATTCCTTTTGACAGAAATATGGCAAGACTTTTGTGGAACTCCCAAAAATAAGAG
>NC_056731.1:552390673-552483173 GCF_019279795.1 Protopterus annectens
TTAGACTTAGGAGCTTAGTTTGGTTACCAGGGGAGATGACTGTACCACTGTTAGACTTAATAGTAAATATTGGATGAATGGATCTAGAGGTGGGAGAGAAAATCAGCAGCTTGGTTTTGTTGGGATTCAAGAGAAGTTGTCAATCAGTCAGTTTTCAATACTGTTAAAAGTAGTCTGGGTTAGGGATAGCAGATTAGTTGGTGAGGTGGGAGAGCAAATCAACATGGAATCATCCCCATACTGGACACATTGTGTATTTGGGATAGTAGTATGAAGGCCATTTATAAAGATAGAGAAGAGGAGAGGACCAAGAATGGAGTCCTGAGGGACTCCTAAGGTGACCAGGGAGATGTGATGACAGTTTGTCCTGCCATAACACAGCCTGCTGTCTACCCCTTAAATAGGACTGAAAACACTGTAGAGAGTGATGGCCCAGGAAGACATCTTTCAGGGAACTGAGCAGAAGTTGATGATTGACCATATTAAAGGCCTTAGAGAGGTCCAGAAAGAGTGCAGATGATAGCATGTTGCTGTTACGATTAAGATTGATGACATTGGTGAACGATAAAAGGGCTGATGTGGTACTATGGTGTGGTCTGAAACCATGCTGGTACTCTGTGAGAAGTTTATTGTGGTTGAGGTAGTGCATTAGTTGTATGTGGACACACTTTTCCAAAAGTTTTGCTAGAGGTGAGAGAATAGCTATGAGCCTTAAAGCTGGACAATTCTGTGGAACTACCTCCTTTATGTAGGGGTATTACATGTGAAATTTTCCATATTGATGGAATGGTTGCCTTGGAAATGGATCTATTAATGAGGGTAGAGACTGGGATAGTGATGGCCTCCAGCAGCTAACTGCAGGAATTCAGCTGGGAGGTTATCTGCTGCTAGGGAAGCGGGTTTAAGTTTTTTGAGAAGGGTTCATATTAGGGTAGTAGGGATAGGTTGGAAGCAATAGGAGAAATGGGTTGCAGGAAGCTTTGATCTGTTGGATTTATCTGCAGTATGACTGGGGGGCTGGGTGAAGTGGGTTAGGCTTGGTAGAAGTGAGTTGGGTTGGCTAGTGTCTGGGCAATTTCTGTAAAGAAGCTATTAAATGTGTTCATAACAGCCACAGGTGTTTCATCAAGGGCAACTGATGGGGTGGGAGTGGTAGTACGACCTGGGTGGAGGAGGTTATTTATTCCAGCCCAGAACTTTTGGGGTTAATTTGGATGCTTTTGTTGTAGGTGGGTATAGTAATATTTTTTGTCTGATATGATGGATTTTTAATGTCATTCCTTATTTTATCGGTATCTGATGAGATCTATAGGGTCTCTAATAGTATGTCAAGTGGACCAGACCTTGTTCCTATTAGACATTTTGTTTTTTTTAAGTTTCATTAGCCATGATGCAGTTCAAGTTTTGGCACGGACGATATGACTAGGGGCATGGGAGTTAAGGATATTGAGGAATTTAGTAGTATTAAACAAGGTCACAGCCTCATCTAGTGGGAGTCTTAAGTTCAGACCAGTTGACAGATTTAAGATCATGCAGAAAGTTATCTGGATTAAAGCTTTTTTTTTGTTTTGTGTCACTTTATAGGTGTGGTGATGGGTGATCTCAGCTTTGAATTTGATGATGTAGGTGAGGCAATGATCACTGAGGTCATCAGGTAGTGTGCCAGAATGGTGCATCTGCGGGTCACCATTGATCAGGATCCAATCTAGGATGCTACCTTTGTTATTATTTTTGCTATACCTAGTGGGGGAGAATATGGTTCGAGTAAACCCATGGAGGTTTAAGTGGCTGCTGGGGGCTTTGGAAGAACAAGTGTTCCAGTCGATGTTAAAGTCACCTAAGATAATAGTTTCTTGGGGTAGTTGCAGGCTAAACAGTGTAATATATGTTCTAGGGTGCTAACATTTTTCCAAGGGGGAATACAGATGCAGACAATGTATCTACATTTATTTTTATTTATTTGTAGTTTGGGGATGAGAATTTCAGCACTGTTTATCTACGAAGGCTGTTGGGTGCCACTAGTGACTGTGAGGTTGGACTTAAACAGTACAGCCACCCCACCACCTTTCTTGAATTTCCTGTCTAACCTAAGGATGTTATGTCCTGGGGGAGTTATTTCAATGTCTTTAGAAATATCTCCAACTCCAAATAATACACTGGCAAGATTCAATTCCCCAAAAAATCCAGTTAACTCTGCTAAATACATGGAAACATACACCACCGATCTATACCAGCATGTAAACAGCTGCACAGACGCAGCTGTATTCAGCAGGAACAAGTGCATGATAAACCCCAGAACAAACTCCCCATTGTAGAACCATAACATCAACAAGCTTTACAATAAAAAGGAATAGTTTTGGCAAAAAGAACAGCAATTCCAGGCATGACAGAACTCAAGAGTTTAATAAAATCCACCAAAGCCAGGTCTGAGGCTAAAATATCCACCAAAGACAGTCTTGAGGCCTTTTTTAGTTACGCTCAATCTCAGAAGCATAATGCAGCTATGCACTGAGCTTATTATAAACAATGTTACTTGCACTGAGGCTGAAGATACAGCTACTCCACTGGCCGATAAATTCAGCTCAAGCTTTACCACTCTCTCATAAGTGATGTGTAATGTTTGCAACTAAAATTGTGACAATACGGTCTGTAATGTAAAATGCTTACAGCTGAGACTGTCAGTATGGTTTGTTTTCATTTATATAAATGCATGATTGCCTATGTCATAAATGGTAATTTAATAAAGATGTTTCTTGTTAAAAAAACAAAAACAAAAAAAAAAACTTTACCCCTCTCTCCCACAAGATATGCCTGGAACCTTCAGCTGTCATGCAAGACCAAGTCCTGAAAGCACTATCAAAAGCTAAAAATACTGCATTGATGGGTCCTGATAACATCCTTGGATGCATCTTAAACAACATGATGCATGATGTAGTCCCCCCAACAACACTTTTCATCCTCAGCCTCCATATAGGTTTTATACCACGCGAGTGGAGAGCAACTACATTTCTACTCTATAAAAGAGAAGACTTTCCTCAGACCAAGGCAATTACAGACCCATAAGTTTGACCACCCTCCTATGCAAAGCAATGAAAAGACTTATCACAGAACTAATCAATAAAAAAGTACAGTTTTGTACCTACCATAAATGTAGATGTCCGATAGATATGCAACTGCAGTCATAACATATGGGTTGTCCTGCCTCAGGCAGCCCTCGGTTGGCCGGATTCCAAAGTCTGGGTCCGACGTCGGCTGATGTCGCATTTCTCTCCGACGTCAGAGCGGCTGGAGTACATAAGCATCAGCCGACGCCATTTTCTTCAGTGTTTCTTGCCCCAGATGCCAGGTGCCCTCCAAGGAAGGCTGAAATCAAATTGGAAGACAAAAACAGGATTCCAGACAAATAAATGAGCAATAAACAGATACACCATAACAGATATCCCCAGCTAAGAAAAACAGGGATAGGAGTGGACCCTAGGCATAGAGGGGTATGGAGGGAGGGAAAATCCGACTGCAGTTGCATATCTATCGGACATCTACATTTATGGTAGGTACAAAACTGTACTATGTCCTTCAAGAATGCAACTGCAGTCATAACATATGGGTAGAATACCATAGCTTAGCTGGGGGAGGAGGAATGCTCTAGGAAAAGATGGTGTGGCAATCAAACCCTGCAGGACTGCCGAAGCAAAGCCTGCTCTGGATCTGGAGTATAGAGGGAGATTATAGTGTTTGGAGAATGTATGCATGGAGCTCCATGTAGCAGCTTCTAGAATGTCCTTTGTAGGCACCCCTCTTAAGAATGCTGTAGAGGTGGCTGTAGCTCTGGTGGAATGTGGTCTGACATTGGCTGGAACAGTCTTTCCATGAAAGGAATAACAGAATCTGATGCAATGTCCAATCCATTTTGAAATAGTCTGTTTTGAAATTGCTTTTCCTTGGACTGCAGGGGCGTAAGCTACAAAAAGTTGGTCAGACTTTCTACTGGTCTTGGTTCTGTCCAGGTAGTATCGAAGTTGTCTGTGAATGTCCAAGGTATGTAACAGTCTTTCCCCCTTATTCTCGGGATTGGGGAAGAAAGCAGGCAGATGAATAACTTGATTTAAAGAAACTCTAGATACCACCTTTGGCATGAAAGTAGGGTTGGTCCTTAATGAAACCCTGTCTTTGTGGAAAATTATGAATGGTGGTATTGCCATTAGGGCCTGTAGTTCCGAAACCCTTCTTGCTGAGGTAATTGCCAACAGGAAAGCTGTCTTCCATGAGAGAAATTGCAAGTCAACTGTAGCTGCTGGCTCAAATGGAGGTAGAGTCAGTTTTTCTAGGACAAAATTGAGGTCCCAGGCTGGCACTGGGGCCTTTCTTGGTGGCTTAATGTTCTTGATTCCCCTGAGGAATTGCCTTAGCAAAGGATGTGAAAAGACAGGTGGATCAGTGTTATATCTAGCTGAAATAGCTGATGCATGTATCTTTATGGAAGAATATGAGAGACCATTCCTTTAGCATATCTGCCAAATATTCCAGGATGAGTGGGATGTTCAATAATGATGCATCATGTCCCTTGCTGGTATTCCAAATGCTGAATCTCTTCCATTTTGCTAAGTAAACCTTTCTGGTGGATGGTCTGCGAGCCTCTGTTAGTATCCGCTGAACTTCCTTGGAGAGAGATAGGTTGAGGTTATTCATGGGATCTCCCAGGCTGTTAGCTGCAGTGTCTGAAGGTTTGGATGCACTGTTTTGAAGTTGTGTTGAGTCAAAAGTAGAGGCCATTGGGGAAGGGCCCACTTCTTGGTGTGACATATGCTCCGTAGTAGTGGATACCAGTGCTGTCTTGGCCAGTCCGGAGCTATTAGGATCCCCTTGGGTCTCTCTGCTTTGATCTTTAGTAATACTGAGGTAATCAATGGCAGAGGTGGGAATGCATAGATTTTTAGGAGGTTCCAGTTGAATGAGAGAGCATCTATTTTCCAAGCTTGTGGATGGTATGTCCTTGAGCAGAATTTTTGTAGATGATGGTTGAGGTGAGAGGCAAATAGGTCCACTTCTGGCATGCCCCATGTTGAAGTGAGCTGTGTGAAGATCTTCGGATGTAACCTCCACTCGTGTGGATCTGTGAAATTCCTGCTTAGGCTGTCCGCCAGCACATTGTCTTTGCCTGGAACAAACTGGGGATTGTAACTGAATGTTTAGGCTCAGTGATTTTTCCCAAAGATGCATTGTCAGTCTGCAAAGGGGGTAAGAATGGGTGCCCCCTTGCTTGTTTATATACCACATCACAGTGGTGTTGTCTGTCTGTATCAGTAAATGGCCTTGCTGAAGTTGGTGTTGGAAGGCCTCGATGGCATGCATTACTGCCAGCATTTCCTTTTGGTTTATGTGCAGATGTGTTTCCTTTGGAGACCATTGTCCTTGTATACACCTGCCTTCCATGTGCGTCCCCCATCCAAGGTCTGAGGCGTCTGTGGTCATGGTCTGTGTTATCTGTGGTTTTTTGAATGACATACCTGTGTTTGCCTGGCTTACCGAGGCCCACCATAGGAATTCCTTTTGTAGGCATGGAATGAGCGGTATGGTTGTCTCTAAGTTGTTGCTGTGTTGAGACCATAGGCTTTTTAGGTACCATTGAAGCTTTCTCATGTGTAGTCTTGCTAATGGAACCAGGAGAATGCAGGATGCCATGTAACCCAGGGCCTGTAGGAATCTCCTTGCAGTCATCTGGGTAAGTTTTGCCAAACCTTTGAAATAATGAGTTAACTTCTCTTGCTTGTCTTCTGTTAGGTAAGCCATTTGAGAGGCTGTGTCTAATTTGGCTCCTAAGAAGATTATTTGCTGGGATGGCTGAAGTCTTGACTTTTGGAAGTTGACTGTGTATCCCAGAGCTTGAAGTAATCGTATGACATAGTCCAAGTTTTTTGTCAAAATCAATTTGTCGTCCGCTTGTATGAGGCAGTCGTCCAGGTACGGGTAAATTTGGATCCCCTGGAGCCTGCAATGAGCAATTACTGAAGCCAGGCATTTTGTGAATACTCTGGGTGCAGTAGATAAGCCAAATGGCAATGCTGAGAATTGATAATGCTCTGGCCCTGCAAGAAATCTGAGGTATCTTCTGCAGCTGTGTCTGATAGGGACATGCAGGTATGCCTCCTTGAGGTCCAGAGTAATCAGCCAAGACCCCTTGCCCAGCATGGGAAGGAGTTGCTGTAGAGTCAGCATTTTGAACTTTGGTACTATGAGAAAGGTGTTTAATGTGGACAAATCCAGTATTGGTCTCCATTGAGATTCTTTTCTTGGAACAAGAACAGTCTTGAGTAAAACCCCTGGCCTTGTTCTTGTTGTGGAACTCTTTCTATTGCTTTCATCCGAGTCAGCAGAGAGATTTGCTTGATAGCCTCTGCCCTCTGGTTTTGTGGTAGTTTTGGCATGCCTTGTTTTCTTGGTAAGGTATGAAAATGGAACCTGTAACCTCGGTCTATAATGTCCAAAATCCATTTGTCATTTGTCAGTCTGTGCCAATTGTCTGCAAACAGAGCTAATTTCCCGCCCAAGGGAGCTTCTATTTGTTCCCTGGTAGGCGGAAGTAGAGGAAGGTCATTGAGATTGTGGCTGTGGGGCAGGTGAAACCCCTGTGTCACTTCTTTGGTTTGCTGGCTGCCATTGTCGTCCCCTGTAAGGACCTCTGTATTGTCCTCTTCCTCGGCCACGTCTGTTTTTACCCCTTTGAAATTTTTCAGGATTAGGAAAGGACCAGTTTTTTGAAGGCCAATTCCTACTGAATCTGGGGGGGTTGAACCTGGAGGAAATCTTTCACCGTCTGAACTGATTTTGCTTTTTCCTCGATGGACTTTAACACATCCTTAGCATTAGCACCAAAAAGCTTCTTTTCCAAAGGTGCATCCAGAAGTTTTGCCTTTACATGATCTGGTAGAGGTTGATCTTTTAACCATGCATGTCTACGAATGACTGCCCCTGTCATAGCTGCCCTACATGAAGCTTCCAGTGCATTATATCCACACTGCAGGAAGTGATTGCTTACTTGCTGAGAGTTATGTACAGCTTCCTGCAAAGACTTCCTGTCTAAAGGATCAGGAGAGGCCAATGTTTTCTGTAAATCTTCTAACAGGAAATCCTGATATTGTAACATATGAAAAAGGCAATTCAAAGTTCTCATAGATAAAGTAGTGGAGGTGTAAACCTTTTTACCCCATCTCTCTAATGACCTAGCTTCCCTGTTGGAGGGCAAAGGATTTTTAGAGGTGGAAGCTGAAACACCTTTAGGTCCCTGAGAAATAGTTTCCAAATCAGCAGTATGGGCCCTGAATAAATGGGAGTGTGTTTCTGGGACCCTGTAATACCTGTCTGGCTTGGCTGGGGCAGGAGGAAGTGAGTCAGGGGTAACACTAGAGTCAGAATATAAATCATCCAAAACATCAAGCACAGGAGGGATAGCTAAAGGCCTGTGCTGGGGCTTTTTAAGGAAAGTTCGAAGGCGCTTTCTGGAATCAGAATATTCCTGGCCTTGCCACTTGAAATGTTCCCTCATGGTATGCAGAACTTCCCCAAAAGAAATATCCTCAGGAGGGGAGGCCGAGGGGATGGAATCCTCTGCATCCGAGTCCTCATAGGTCTGGAAGAGCTTTTCCTGGCCATCAGAGTGGACAGAGTCCTCAGAATCTTCATCTGAAGGAATAGGGTCAGAGGGTTCAACCCGGGGCCTTTTATCAGGAGGAGGCTGGGATCCTCTCTCAGGATGGGCCTGTGAACCTCTAATCATAGAAATTAAGTCAGCAGCCATAGTCATAATTTGTGTCTCTGGAGTAGGCTGAGGCAAGGCTTTAGCAGAAAGATGCTTGGTCTTGCTGGCTGCCTTAGCCCTAGTGTAGGCCTTAATAGACATGGCCATAGGAGGCCTGGCAGCTCCACGTGCAGGAGTGACCTTATCTACAGCAATGGTCTCGGGCATTTCCTCGGTTTCGGTATCCGGAGGAAAATCAATAACTGGCGTCGGAGTGATATCCGGAATCGGAGTCGTCGGTAATGCGGTGTCTTCGGTTCGGAGCGGTGGAATAACCGTCTCAGGAGGAACCGAAGCACTCGCGGGGTAGGTTTTGGCGTGGAGTCGGTGGTAGACGCGGGCCGAGGATGTCGGTCCCGGTCTTTTCGTTTCTTGGGAGTTTGTGATGTCGGAAGCTCTGACTGCATTGTATAGGCAAATTTTTCGGCGAAAAAGTCTTCAGCAAACTCCGCCCGGCGCCTGAGAGTGCGCTTGTTGAAGCGAGCACAGGCTACACAGGCCGAGACGTCGTGGTCTGGGCCAAGGCAAGGTAGACAGTAAGAGTGGAAATCCTTATGAGGTATTTGTTTACCACAAGAAAGACAATTATTAACTTTTTCTGACATCGGCTGAGGCAAGAAAAGGTCCCCAACGGGGTACTTAGCTTTTTTGATGACTTCGGAATCGAAGAATACAGGAGCTGACCGACCGGCACTTGCGAACTGCTTCTGCTTCGGGCACCGCGCGGCAAGAAAGACTGAAGAAAATGGCGTCGGCTGATGCTTATGTACTCCAGCCGCTCTGACGTCGGAGAGAAATGTGACATCAGCCGACGTTGGACCCAGACTTTGGAATCCGGCCGACCGAGGGCTGCCTGAGGCAGGACAACCCATATGTTATGACTGCAGTTGCATTCTTGAAGGACATCACAGAGAACCTCCAAACACTGAACTTCTCAGTTTGGATTCATCAAGTGCAGGTCATGCTTACTCAACTTGGTGGACTTCTTTTAAAAGGTCACCAAAGCAATGGATGAAGGTAAAACAGTACACACCTCATACATTGTGTCAGAAGCCTTGGTCAAGTCAATCTTCCAAGTAGGAATGAACTCGTGTTGCCCACTGGACTGCCTAATGGCTCACAGATAGGATGCAGGAGATAAAATAAAGAAAGTGTTTTCCACAAAGATACCTTTCCTGCTTGGCAAGTACTCCTCCAAAGTAAAAGCCAATAACAAAGGGCTCTGGTTAACTAAGTTTGCAGATGACTGCAAGCTAGGAGCAGTTATTGAATCCGTAAATGAATTAGCCATCTTGCTGGAAAGTTTGTCCCAGACAAATAACTGGTACCAAAATCATGGATGGAAACTAAATGCCAAAAAATATATTATTGTATCTTGTAAGTAGTAGTCTACCGTGGGGAACTGCCACAGTGACACTACACCCCCTGACAGCTGACCCAGTTGTTCAGGGTTTGAGAACTTATGTAGACAAGTAACTTAACTTTCAATGAACGTGCTCACTGTTATAAGTCCCTCTCTACTGCACAACTTATAAACAAAGGGATTGTGACTAGATCTAGAGATGTCATTTTCCCCATTTACTCAGCTTTCAATAATCCAGTCGTTGAGTATAATGCTGTTTTTGGCCTGCATCTGTCCAGACACATGCAGCAACTGGAATGCCCACAGATAAAAAACCTGAACAATATATCTTACAATGACTGCCTCAAAGTACTGTACGTTGCATCATACAGACTGCCAAGAGGTGACCAGGGTCTGTCATATCAGGTATCATCCGACCAAATACTCATGGACTAACTGCACATCAACAAGTCAAATGGCATAAGAAGTACTTGGGTCCAGGGATCTAAACCTTTTCTGTAACATCAACAGAACATTTTGGAGGAACAGGTATATGTTGCACAGGAAACTACTGCTCCGGACTCCCCATCCACATTAAACAAAGCTAATCCCTGTCCATATTTAACAGCAACTTGGATCTATGGATGGGTAATACAAAATTTACTCCAGGACTGCTCTCTGTACTACTGAAGAACAGAGGAAGCTGCTAAATGCTTTGTCCCCTCAAATGATCTATGGTATGATCCCACAGTTTCTCACTAGGAGTAATACTATTAACCATGGATGGGTAAGGCCAGTCTTTTACTAAAGAGGGTGGGTTAATTCAAGTACCAAAAGTGGAACTGGCTAGGCTTAAAATGTCCCACAAAAGCAGCTACCTTAGTACTTGCTCAAGAACATGTGAACATGTTGGAAGGGTAGGAAAGTATCACAGAGAATACCGCTTCTGTGGAATAGTTTTCCACTCTATACAAAACAAAGTATTTCTCTTACACTAATCAAATCCAGTATGGATGAATGTCTGAAACTACAGATTAGTCACTTGTCATACATACACCCAATACATCTTTGTTTGGTCCACTTCTGGGTTATTCGTACACAAAACATAAGGGTTACAAACTACCACAGGTATGTAAAGTTAGACTTCTTAAGATCCTCACACAAAAAATAGCCTAGTAAGTACCTAGGAAAAAAATACCCTGGCTATGACACAGATGACCTAGGTTCAACAAAGTGCCCACGGACTGGACAAGATGGTGGGGAAAGAGAGAAAACTGATGAGGTTGTGCCTAATAACACCTCTTATGGGGGCTGGTTGGGTGGATGTGTTCACAGTACAATCTATGCACAAGTATCCCCAGAAGAGAAAGTACAGTTGTGTACACTTACCATAAATGTAGATGTTCGAGTGTATTCACTGTTGTAGTCCTAACCAATAGGTTATCTGGCTCCAGGTAGCCCTCAATCGGCCAGAATACCAAAGGTAAACAAAAATTACGTTGGTTGTAAAGGACGTCGGGGCGTCCGATACAAATGGAGGCAGCCAACATCACTTTTTCAGTCTTTCTTGCCATAACAGTCAGAAGCCCCCAGAAAACAAGGCTTGAACTAAATTAAACCTGTACCTTAGGAAAAGAGAAAAAAAGGGGGAAGGAGGGAGGGAAAGCCAGACTGCAACAGTGAATACACTCGAACATCTACATTTATGGTAAGTGTACACAACTGTACTATGTTCATCGTGTTTCACTGTTGCAGTCCTAACCAACGGGTTGATTACCAAAGCCCAGAGAAAATGGAGGAGGAACCAACAGAATCAAGGATTGGAGATAATGCCTTGCAGAACAGCAGTGGCAAACCCTGCCCTGGCTTTTGAAAACAAAGGCAAATTATAACACTTTGTAAAAGTGTGAACAGAAGACCATGTGGCAGCTTCCATAATGTCTTTAGTGGGGACACCCTTTAAAAAGGCTGCAGAAGTGGAAGCTGCTCTAGTTGAGTGGGTCCTAAACCACTTGAGGAGGAACCTTGCCATGAAAGGAATAACAAAAAGTAATACAATGAGCAATCCATTTAGAAATGGTTTGCTTAGAAATAGCCATGCCCTGGGCTCCAGGGGGCAAAGCTGGTCAATAGCTGAACTGATTGTCCTGTCCAGGAAAAACTTGAGCTGTCTATGCACATCAAGAGAATGTAGGATCTTCTCACCTCTATTTCGAGGATTAGGAAAGAAGGTGGGAAGTTGTATGGACTGATTAAGAGTCAGGCTAGATACCACCTTAGGCATAAAGGACGGGTTGGTTCTCAGAGAGACTAACTGCATGGAAAAGAAAAGGCTCAACAGCCATCAAAGCATGCAGCTCCGAAACCCTCCTTGCTGAAGTTATAGCCAAGAGGAAGCCAGTCTTCCACGAGAGAAACTTTAAATCTGCAGTGGCAGCTGGCTCAAAAGGAGGAAGAGTGAGATTCTCTAGAACAAACTTAAGATCCCAGGCTGGAGTAGGCGCCCTCCTGGCAGGTTTTAAGTTGCAAGCACCTCTGAGAAACATTTTCATCAGAGGATAAGAGAAAATGGGCTGCTCAAAAGAACAATGAGCAGAAATGGCTGAAGCATGGATCTTGATAGAGGAAAAAGAAAGACCACCCTGAAGCAAATCAGCCAGGTATTCCAGGATCAGAAGAAGGTAGGCTGAGAAGAAGATCCCCCTCTAACCTGCATCCAAAGAGAGAATCTTTCCCATTTGCCAGCATAAGATTTCCTAGTGCTAGGCCTCCTGGCCTCCTTCAGCATGTCAACCACCTGCTGAGACAGGGAAGAAGAATAGGATGGAGTCATACAATGAGCCAAGCTGCCAAATGGAGAGACTGAAGATGAGGATATAGAACGTTTCCCCCTTCCTGAACCAAAAGAGCTGGCCTCAGAGGAAGATGCCAAGGAGGAAATTGGGAGAGACTGCGAAGCAGTGGATACCAATGCTGCCTGGGCCAGTCCGGAGCTATGAGAATAGTCCATGGTCATTTGTCCCTGATCTTCAATAACACTCTGGGAAGAAGAGGAAGAGGAAGAAAGGCATAAACTGACAGCAGCGTCCAAGGTAAGGACAGAGCATCCACTCTCCAGGCTCTGCTGTAATGTTGTCTGGTGCAAAAAAGAGGCAGAAGATGGTTGTCTGGAGAGGAGAAGAGATCCACTTGAGGAGTGCCTCAACGTTGAATGATACTGCAAAAAACTGCTCTGTTCAGCTTCCACTCGTGAGAATCCAGGGTCTGTCTGCTCAACTGGTCTGCCAAAACATTGACAACAGAAAATGGAACTGATACCAAACCAAGTAGTAAAGAAATAAAGTCCAAACCACCACACTGGTAATAAAATCGATTCTTTTTACTTCCAACCACAACAGATGAGCGCTTTCGTCTAATAGATAGACTTCATCAGATGAAAGCACTGATATCATGATACACATATATATAAAATCACAAACAATTAAGAATCCATTAATTGTAATTTAAAGGCATACAGGTTCAAAAACCTAATATCCAATTTTAAAAAGACTTCCCAACTTTCAAGACTTTAATAAACACATATATATTCTATATGCAAACATTAATAATATAATTGTTCAACTGATAAAATACAAGCAATAAAAATGTGCAACAATTTTAAAAAAATATATAAAAAATTATAGTCTTTTGGTTTATTATATACTTTCAGCTTTTTTATGTAGCACAGATTTTATACTGATGTAGTCATTTAAACCTGGTGGTGAGTTTGAATTCAGCCTGAGCTGCCATATCAGCTCTTTGTATAGTAAATGGTTCTTGAGGTCTCCCCCTCCCTTATGCAAACCATACCTAACTGTATCAATAATACCAAACCTAAAACTGGATACACCTGAACATGCAGTGCTGTGTTTACATAGAGCATTGGTCTCCCCACGAGTTCTAATTTCATATAGATGTTCATAAATTCTATCCTTGAAGGGTCTCTTGGTTTTACCAATATAATGTGCCATACATGTAGTACAGATAGCAATATATACTAACATGTTGGATCTACAATTCCCCTTAACAAGCTTCACCACACTTTTAAGACTATTAAGTCTAATGGTATCCTCAGTCCATATAAAAGAACACACGCTACATGCCCCACAAGGTGCAGTTTTTTTGTATGGTAATTTCCCTCTTTCTCCTTGTTCCAAGAGTTTCTTAAAGTTGTTTCCTACCCTGTAAGTAAAAATGGGTTCTTTATCTACCCTCGTGTACACATCCTTGTTAGTTTTCATAAGGTTCCAGTTATTTCTAACTATATGTGTAAAAGTGTCTGAAAAAGTGCTATATTCAACAATACAGGCTGTATTATATTTAGTTTTACTATCCTGTGTATTGTAGTCCTTAGTAAATGAGTGACCTAAAAGTGCTTTATACTTCTTACCCCATTCCTTCTTCACTTCTTCCAAAATCCCAAAACTAATTCCATGGGGTATTCCCTTTCTACAAAGCATTTACTAAGAAATGTAAATTCTTTTCTAAATCCTGAGGATCTGATGTCATTCTGGCTATTCTTACAGCCTGTCCCTTGATCAGACTTTTCTTCTGCGTAAAAGGATGGTGACTAGTGAAATGCAAGTAACTATTGCACCATGTAGATTTCCTAAAAATGTTAGACTTGAAACCTTCCTTTGTTTTAGAAATAGTCACATCCAAATAGTCAATACTTTTATCATTAATAGTATAAGTGAATTTCAGAAAGCTAGTGCTGGACTCCAAATAACCCATAAAATGGTGTAATTCATCCTTAGTACCATCTCACAACACAAAAATGTCATCCAAAAATCTTAGATAAAGTCTAATGTTGTGGTAAAATGGTGAAGGGAAAATTGTCCTGTTCTCCCATTCCAGCAACAAAGTTTTTGAAAAGACTTACCACTTCAGTGGTGAAATGAACTATGGCAAACATGGTTATGACACAGTGGTTAAAAATGTTAATGTACCTACATTGAAAGAAATGATTTATGCTTTTGACAAAAAACTGTTTAAATACAAACGTTTGCAGTTAGACAACAGTTATTTGAAAAGTTGCCTGGTTAATAAAATTGCACCACAAGGGCTAAGGCTCTTTAAATACCCTTTTGGTATTGATTATAATGAAGTTAATATTAAGAAATTTCACAGATTTTTTGACTCCTGTGGTCTTGGTTTACTTGAATGTATTACCAAGTGTAATGAAGAAATGCTGTTGATTTGGCTGAGGAACTTAGTAAACTGAACACTAATATTACAAATGACCTATTGTTTTGTGAATATGAGAATTTATATGAGAACATTCTTAAAAAGGTTGATAAAAAAGTTCAGGATATTCATGTCACTAAACAAAAGAAGTTTTTGAGGGATAAAAGGCAATATGAGACAGGGAAGGTTTATGTTGGGCCTTCTGGGAATTACAAAAGAGGACCAGGGTATAAATTTTATGAAAACCATGAGAAAGAATACAGTGATATTCACTCAGTGTCTGAGCAACATAGAATTCCAGTTGACCATAGTAACAGGGATGTTATTAGGCACTGTGGTTTAGATGAACTGGATTCTTTTGGGGGTGAGGGTGAACAGCATTTTTTTCAACCCAGGAGGTCAGAAAGGTTAGCGAACAAGAGCAGGTTTCCACCAGACCCAGGACATACAGAAAGACACTGCAGCTGGAAGAATCAAGGGAAAGGGACCAGATAATACAAAATGTTGATAATTTGGATATACTTTTCGAATATAAAGGTTTCAAAATATTCAATTATAATAATTACAAATTGACTAAATTACATTTTAACTTGTTTTCCAAGGGTTTCAAGTTTGTAAAAACATACAAGGGTGATCTAGCTAAACTGTTAGTGGATTTAAAACTATATTTGAGAAAGCTTAATTTAGATATTTTACTCAACCAAGGACTGGATCCTCAGGCCAATAGTTACAACAAAGAAGGTGTCTTTGTGAGACACAGTGTGTTCAATCCCCCATTGCACCCCACCCTTTTATTATTTGAAAAAATTGGTACCTAAGAAGTGTATGAAAAATATGGTAGTAAGGAAACAGGGTTTATTTCTAACCTGACGGTGGAAGAAAATACTTTGTTACAGGACCTGCAGAGGCAGAACGAGTTACGAATTATGAAACCAGATAAGGGTGGGGGAGTAGTCATTTTTAATGTGGAGGACTACAATAAAGCTATTACTAACATCTTAATGGACAGTACCACTTATTCTTTGGTGTCGATTAATCAAATTAATATAGCCTATGGTAGGATTGATTCACTTCTTGAGGAATATCTTAGAATAGATTTAAAAACTTACAATTTTTTGAAGCAGACACACCCTAATATTCCAAGTTTCTTTGGTATACCAAAGGTACATAAGTCTTTGGTTACTCCCTCTTTGAGGCCGATTGTGGCTGCAAAAAATTCCAAAACACATCCTTTGGCTGTTTTTGTGGATAGAAATATTAAGGAGGTTGTTCTTGACACCCCACACCTCCTGAGGGACTCGTGGGAATTTTTGAGTAAGATCACTGGACAATTATGGAGTGAAGGAGTATTATTCCTCACCACTGATGTAAAGGAATTGTTTACTTGTATTCCTAGGAAGGAAGGACACGAATATTTTTGTGACAGTTTATATAAATATTCAAAACTATCCACTGACAGTATTCTTTTAGTGGCAGAACTGATGGAGGTTATTTTGGACTCCAACTATATCCAGTTCCAGGGAGAATTCTTCCAGCAGATCAGTGGGGTTGCGATGGGGGCAGCTTGCGCCCCCACCTACGCCAATCTCGTACTGCTGGAATGGGAGAACAGGACAATTTTCCCTTCACCATTTTACCACAACATTAAACTTTATCTAAGATTTTTGGATGACATTTTTGTGTTGTGGGATGGTACTAAGGATGAATTACACCATTTGATGGGTTATTTGAAGTCCAGCACTAGCTTTCTGAAATTCACTTATACTATTAATGATAAAAGTATTGACTATTTGGATGCGACTATTTCTAAAACAAAGGAAGGTTTCAAGTCTAACATTTTTAGGAAATCTACATGGTGCAATAGTTACTTGCATTTCACTAGTCACCATCCTTTTACGCAGAAGAAAAGTCTGATCAAGGGACAGGCTGTAAGAATAGCCAGAATGACATCAGATCCTCAGGATTTAGAAAAAGAATTTACATTTCTTAGTAAATGCTTTGTAGAAAGGGAATACCCCATGGAATTAGTTTTTGGGATTTTGGAAGAAGTGAAGAAGGAATGGGGTAAGAAGTATAAAGCACTTTTAGGTCACTCATTTACTAAGGACTACAATACACAGGATAGTAAAACTAAATATAATACAGCCTGTATTGTTGAATATAGCACTTTTTCAGACACTTTTACACATATAGTTAGAAATAACTGGAACCTTATGAAAACTAACAAGGATGTGTACACGAGGGTAGGTAAAGAACCCATTTTTACTTACAGGGTAGAAAACAACTTTAAGAAACTCTTGGAACAAGGAGAAAGAGGGAAATTACCATACAAAAAACTGCACCTTGTGGGGCATGTAGCGTGTGTTCTTTTATATGGACTGAGGATACCATTAGACTTAACAATAGTCTTAAAAGTGTGGTGAAGCTTGTTAAGGGGAATTGTAGATCAAACATGTTAGTATATATTGCTATCTGTACTACATGTATGGCATATTATATTGGTAAAACCGAGAGACCCTTCAAGGATAGAATTTATGAACATCTAAATGAAATTAGAACTCATAGGGAGACCAATGCTCTATATAAACACAACACTGCATGTTCAGGTGTATCCAGTTTTAGGTTTGGTATTATTGATACAGTTAGGTATGGTTGGAATAAGGGAGGGGGAGACCTCAAGGACCATTTACTATACAAAGAGCTGATATGGCAGCTCAGGCTGAATTCAAACTCACCACCAGGTTTAAATGACTACATCAGTATAAAATCTGTGCTACATAAAAAAGCTGAAAGTATATAATAAACCAAAAGACTAAATTTTTATATATTTTTTTTTAAATTGTTGCACTTATTTATTACTTGTGTTTTATCAGTTGAACAATTATATTATTAATGTTTGCATATAGAATATATATGTGTTTATTAAAGTCTTGAAAGTTGGGAAGTCTTTTTAAAATTGGATATTAGGTTTTTGAACCTGCCAAAACATTGAGCCTTCCCGGAAGAAACTGAGCTAGGAGATGCTGGCCCAGGGATGCTGTTATGGACCAAAGACTCATGCTCTGTCTGCACCGGACGTAAGAATGAGTCCCTCCCTGCTTGTTGATGTACCACATGACTGTGGTGTTGTCTGTCCTGACAAGAAGGGTCCCTGGAGAAAGAGGATGCTTGAAAGCTAGTAAAGTCTGCTGGACTGCCATCAACTCCTTTAAATTTATGTGCAGGTGCATCTGCTGGGCATTCCAACTTCCATGTATGCATCTGTCATCCAGGTGAGCTCCCCAGGTATAGTCCGATGTGTCTGTGGTAAGAACTTGAGTGGCCAGGGGTGAGTGAAAAGGCATACCTTTCTTCTGTAGACAGGCTCTAGCCCACCAAAGAAACTCTGTCCGCAGACATGGAAGCAGAGGAATTATCACATCCAGGTCCTGTGCATGTTGACACCAAGTGTTCCTGAGGTACCACTGCAATTTCCTCATATGCAGTTTTGCATATGGAATCATTAGAATGCAAGAGGCCATGAATCCAAGAGCTTGCAGGTATTTCCTTGCAGGGAGATGGGACAGGCTTGCCAAATCCTTCAAGTAAATTGAAAGAGCTGTCTGCTTCTCCTGGATGAGATACATCATCCGGGCGGCTGTGTTCAGACTCGCTCCCAGGAATGTAATCTCTTTGGATGGCACTATTTTTGATTTTTCCAAGTTGATAGTGTAACCCAGAGAAGAGAGAAGAGTCTTTACAAATTCTAGATCCTTTAGCAGCTGTTCCTGAGAATATGTTTGAATTAGACAGTTGTCCAAGTATGGATAAATATGAATTTTCTTTTGCCTGCAAAAAGCAATGACTGGAGCCAGGCACTTTGTGAAAACTCTGGGAGCAGTAGATAAGCCAAAGGGCAGCGCAGAGAATTGATAATGTTGCTTGCCCACCCTAAAACAAAGGTATTGCCTGCAACTTTCTTCGATAGGGATGTGCAGATAAGCTTCTTTGAGATCCAATGTTACCAGCCAGTAATCCTTTTCTAACATTGGCAGTAATTGATGCAGGGTGAGCATTTTGAACTTTGGAATTATCAAGAAAGTGTTCAGGATGGATAGATTCAGGACAGAACGCCAGGTGCCTTCTATTTTGGAACTAGGAAAAGTCTGGAATAGAATCCATGGCCTACCTGCTGAGCAGGAACTGACTCTATTGCTCCCAGATGTAATAGAGACAAAATTTGCTTTTCTACTTCTGCCCTTTGGTTTGGAGGAGCATCCGGGATTCCTTTGGGTACTGGAAAGGTGTGGAAAGAAAACTTGTGCCCTAGGGATACAGTTCTGAGTACCCATTTGTCGTCCGTGATGGTGGCCCAAACATTTGCAAACAGGGCCAACCTTCCCCCTAAAGACTCATCGGGCAGGCAATAACAGGCAGAAGTTGGACAGAGTCATTGAGAATGTTTAGACTGAGGTGCAGTTTTAGAACTTCCTGCCTTGGAAGAGGAAGCCTGCCAACGCTTCGACCTTTGAGGGGTAGCCCCCTGCCCCCTAGAAGATTTGTAACCTCTAGTCCCTAGAACGGCTCTGTCTGCTAGTATCAGGGAATGTCCAACTTTCAGAAGGGTAATTCCTGCTAAAGCGAGGAGGCTGAACTTGCAGAAAGTCTTTGTCTGCATAGACTTGGCCTGTCTTCCATCTTCTTGAGCACTTCCTCTGCTTTGCTGCTAAAAAGACTGTCCTTATGCAAAGGTACATCTAAAAGCTTAGCCTTAACAGGCTCCGGTAGGGGCTGCTCCCTGAGCCAAGCGTGCCCTCTAATAACAGAGCCAGTAGCTGAAGCCCTGCAGGAGGCTTCTACAATGTCAAAACCACAATGCACAGAATGCTTATTGACTAGACTGGCAGAATTCAGCAAATCCTGCATATCCTTACTCTCTGCCAACTGAGGCACACCTGTTATCCTAGATTTAATAGCTTCCAAGGTGTGCTGCTGGTACTTCAGCATATGAAAAAGACAATCAGTAGACCTAATAGCAAGAGTGGCAGAGGTAGAAACCTTTTTACCCTACCTATCTAGGTTCCTGGATTCACTGTCAGAAGGAACAGGATTTTTAGTAACAGTGGCCTTAACTCCTTTAGGGCCTTGAGAAATAACCTTAGGATCAGCCAACGGATTCCTGAAAAGAAACAAATGAGAATCACAAACTCTACAGTACCTGTCAAGTTTCCTGGGAGCAGGAGGAACCGAATTTAGAGTCAAGGAATTTTCCAGAAAAACATCATCAACCACTTCCAACACAGGAGGAATAGCCAAAGGCTTATGCTGAGGCAAATCCAAAAACTCCCTAAATCCTTTTCTTAGAAAGGGAGTAATCCTGACTTTCCCATTTAAAATGTTCCCTGAGAGTATTTAAAGTATCACCAAAAGAGAAATCTTCTGGAGGAGAAGCAGAAGGGATGGACTCCTCTGCATCTGAATCCTCAAAAGGAGAGAAAGCTTGAGAAACTTATTCTTTATCCACACAAATACTAGAAGTATCCGAACCTGAAAAGACAAAGCCTCAGGAGAAACATCCCTACCCCTTTCTGAAGGAGGTGGCTGTGAACCCCTAATAAGAGTCAAAACATCATCAGCCATTTTAACCATTTGAGAATGAGGGGAACGAGGGGAAAATGGACCCTGCTTCTTCACAGGCTTACGACTGGAAGATTTACCTGCAATTCTAAAGGACTTGGGAGGCCTGGCAATCGCCAAAGTCGTCAGTATGAGCTTGCTGTCTGAACGAGGAACTGAGGTCTCGGACACCGGAGTCAGCTTCGCAGCTGAAAAGGCAACAGGCGGAAGGTCAGAATGCAAAATGGACGCCAAAGGCCTGGGGACCTCAGAAATGGTCTCAACCGAGGCCTGCGGTTGAAAATCTGCAGGCTGCAGGGGCTGCAAAGGCGCCTCACTGGCTACTGCATGACTGATGACCAACCTAGCATCATCTGAGGACTTGACCTTCAGAAGCCTGTCGTGGTCCTTATCCTTACGCTTCTTGGGGATATCCAAAGCCTGAAGACCAGCGGACACCATACTGACAAACTTAGGCCAAACTCCAAAATGCTTAGCCCGACGATGAATAGTATGCAGATTAAAGGAAGCACAAAGATCATGATTAGGAACGTCGTGGTCAAGGCCTAAACAAATAATACACTAGGAATGAAAATCTCTATGGGGAATCCGATTTCCACAGGTAAGACAATTATTAACCTTTTCTAACATTCGTTAAGGCAAGAAAAGATAATCCCCAATGGGGTACGTAGCTGTAGTTGACTTCAACTTCGTAGTCGGAAACACAAAAGATAAACTGCCGATTGGCGCTCGTGCAAGAAATACTTCTGCTTCAGGCTCCGTGGCAAGGAAGACTGAGGAAGTGACGTTGGCTGCCTCCTTTTGTATCGGATGCCCTAACTTCCTTTACAACAGACAGCCAACGTCATTTTTACTTACCTTTGGTATCCTGGCCAATCGAGGGCTACCGGGAGCCAGATAACCCATTGGTTAGGACTACAACAGTGACAGACGATGAACATCTAAGAATGTATGGAGGTACTTGCAGTATAGGTAGGCAGGGCTGTTGAGGGCTAAGTCACTGAAATATATGGGTTACATCCCTCACAAAGGACATGTGCAGGTCCTCCCTTTAGCATCTGTGAGACATACAAGTACAGTTGTGTACCTACCATAAATGTAGATGTTCGATTGTATTCACTGTTGCAGTCATTACAATTGGGTTATCCTGCTGGCAGGCTATCCGCAGTCAGCCAGAGTTCCAAAGTCTAGGTCCGGCATCGGTTGCTGTCACCTTCTGGGGATGCATCTGAGGAACCAGAGTCTGAGGCATTGGGTCTCAACGCTTGGTAGGAGCCGAAGGCACAGAAGCAGAACGCGGACCTTTTGGGGAAGGAGACGAAGATACTGATGAAGTATGTGTCTGATCAGACAAGACCTTCCTCATGATGTCAAAGGCACCTGTGCCCCGACCCGAAGATCCGACCTGATCTGAAGAAGGAGGTCGTTTCTCCGGAATCGGAACCACAGGCTCCGACACAGAGGAAGGATCCGAACTGATCTGAGCCGAGGCACCGAGGGGAAGAGTCGGAACCGATATCTCGGTTCAACTATCCCCCCCGGAACCTAGGAAAGATCTTCGGCTCTGAGACTCTCCGGCTGGTTCCGAAGGAGTCGAGGTCAATGGAGCCGATAGTACTACTGGAGGCTTCGGCACCAAGGGCCCTACAATCATCGGTTCTTTGATTCCTAGCTCCGATGACTCGACGAGTCTCGGAGGAGGAAGTGTTGAGGGAACAGGAATAGTCTCGAGTTTCGAAACCAACTGGGACGAAACCTCGATTAATTTGGACAAAGCCGAGTTCTCCATAAGCTTCTGTACCACTCGGTCCACATCGGAGTCGGAGAGGGGCCTCGAAGAACGGGTCGAAGGGATCGAAGCCGTCACCGAGCGAAGGATAGCAGACGGTGGTACCTCTGACACCGGCTCCAAGACCTGAGCCTCGGTCAGAGATAAACGCTCGACACCTGGCACTGAGGTCATAGGAGCCGGTGTCCGAATCTGAAAAGAGGTGCTCGGAGCCGATGACTTGGGCTCCGACACTCTTGAAGACTTCGACCCCTTCGAAGACTTTGATACTTGTTCAGCCTTGTCCAGGGCCTCCTGAAAATCGGGTTTAAGCAACCCTCTGTCAACCAACTTCCTGCGTATTTCCAGCATGACCCTCTCACTAAAGGAATGACAAATGGAATTCCTGCAAGTGGAGAGGGCCAAGACAGTAGACGCAGGATGAGTGGTTGTCAGTAATGGACATCTTCTGTCCGCACTGACACCTTTTAAAACCAGATTTGGCTTTCTCTGACATTTTGAAGTAAAAAATCCAAAAAACACAGCACACTTAAGAAAAAAAAACACTATATGATACTAAGTGTAATAATTTTAAAGTTTGGAATAATAATAAACAATTTAAATCTAACCTACTATATATATATATATATATAAATGCAAAACACACAGCACAGTACGATATATATATATATATATATATATATATATATATATATATAGAATAAAAAAAGAGAAAGTTAAGGCAAAAAATTTTTAAAATACTGTCAATCCTGACAGAAAAAACCCGAAGGCCTTAACTAGAGAAAATTTAAACTAACTAAACTAGTCTAAATACTCACAAATAACACCCTATACTATATTACTTATTTAAACACTAAAATATAACTATAAATCTATAGAAAAGAGAACTATATATCAATAAAGTAGAAAAAAATATACTGGCCCGAGCCTCTCAATGTGATCTGCTGCAAGCGGCAAACTAGATCTGGGGGTTAGCACCTGAGGATCATGGGATATTACTGTGCCTCGAGCTTTCTCGAAGATGCGGAGCTAGTGATGCGGCCGACTCGGAGCCGAGGATCGGCTCCGAACCCGTGTGTAAGAACAAACGGTGAGATTGAACAATTTCACATTGGTAGGCTAAATTATGCCAATAAGCATGCATGTACAAAAAAAGTACAGTTGTGTACCTACCATAAATGTAGATGTTAGAGTGTATTCACTGTTGCAGTCATTACTCTTGGGTTATCCTGCTGGCAGGCTACCCGCAGTCGGCCTGAATTCCAAAGGCTTGGTCAGGCGTCAGTTGCTGTCGGCTCTTCCCTGACGTCAGTGCGCCAGGGGTATAAAAGATGCAGCAGACGCCATTTTCTTCAGTTTTTCTTGCCCCAGATCTCAGGTGCCCCCAAAAGGGCAGGCTAAAAAAAAATTATGACAATAAACATGCATGCACTAAAGTAAACATTTCCTTCATCTACAAGCAAATACACCACATAGGTTGCATAGAATAGAAAAGTACAGATAAGACCCAGCAAAAGAAAGGGGGATGGTGGAAGGGTAACCTGGATTGCAACAGTGAATACACTCGAACATCTACATTTATGGTAGGTACACAACTGTACTATGTTCATCGTGTTTCACAGTTGCAGTCATTACTCTTGGGTTGAATCCCAAAGCTGAGGATGGGTGGCTGGGCTAAATAGGATTAGGAGAGGCTATGAGGCCCTGCAGAACTGCAGTGGCAAAGCCTGCTCTGGATTTAGAGTAGAGAGGTAAGTGGTAGTGCTTTGTAAAAGTGTGCACTGAACTCCAAGTTGCAGTCTCTAAGATGTCTTTGGTTGGTACTCCTCTGAGGAAGGCTCCTGAAGTGGCTGCTGCTCTGGCTGAATGTGGCCCAATGCCCTTAGGCACTGATTTGCCATGCTGTGAGTAGCAGAAACAAATGCAATGGCCTATCCATTTTGAAATAGTCTGTTTTGAGATAGCCTTTCCTTGTGATCCTGCAGTATATGCCACTAAAAGTTGCTCAGTATTTCTGAAAGCTTTAGTTCTGTCCAAGTAGAAGCGTAGCTGTCTGTGTATGTCAAAAGAATGCAGAAGTCTCTCACCTTTGTTCTGTGGGTTTGGATAAAAGGTAGGAAAGTGAATGGTTTGGTTAAGGGCCACACTGGACACCACCTTAGGCATAAATGTCGGGTTTGTCCTTAGAGAAACCCTGTCTGGATGGAAAATGATCAAAGGTTCCACAGCCATGAGTGCCTGTAGCTCTGAGACTCGTCTTGCAGAGGTTATTGCTAGGAGCAGAGCTGTTTTCCAGGATAAGAATTTTATATCAGCTGTTGAGGCTGGCTCAAAAGGAGTCAGTGTGAGTTTTTCCAAGACATAATTGAGGTCCCATGCAGGTATTGGTGCTCTCCTTGGGGGTCTTATGTTTTCTGGCCCCTCTGAGGTACTGCCTTATTAAAGGATGAGAAAAGATAGGTGGTTCCGTATTGTAATGGGCTGAAATGGCAGAGGCATGGATCTTAATTGATGAAAAGGATAGGCCTTTGTCCAGTATCTCAGTTAAGTATTGTAAAATCTGAGGAATATGTGGTACAAACATGTCAATTCCTTGTGCCTGGTTCCAAGCAAAAAATCTCTTCCATTTTTCTGCATAAGATTTTCTGGTACTGGGCCTCCTGGCCTCCAAAATAACATCCATCACAGCTTTGGGGAGAGGGGTGTTCTGAATGGCTACATTATCCGCCATGCTGCCAGATTTAAGGTTCTGAGTTGGCTGTGCAGGATCTGACTGTCCTGTTGGGTCAATAAGTGAGGAATTTGAGGTAATGTCCAAGCTGGGCAAGACAAGCTCTTTAGGACTGGGTACCAGTGCTGGTGGGGCCAGTCTGGGGCAATCAGTATCATTTTTGGTTTCTCTTGTCTGACCTTGAGGAGTACCTTGGGGAGGAGAGGCAGAGGAGGAAAGGCATATACTGTTAGGTTTTTCCAGCTGAAAGATAAGAGCATCCACTTTCCATGCTTGCTTGTGATAAATCCTTGTGCAGAATCTCTGTAGTTGGTAGTTATGAGGGGAGGCAAATAGGTCTATGTCCGGGCATCCCCAGTTCCTTGTTATCATGCTGAAGACTTGTGGATACAATTTCCACTCGTGGGGATCCATTAGGTTTCTGCTTAGTTCGTCTGCCAGAGTATTTGTCCTTCCTGGCAGGAATTGTGCTTGCAGATGCACTTGGCAAGTCAATGCTGTGTCCCACAAGTTCATGGCTAGCCTGCAGTGGGGGGGGGGGGTAGGAATGCCTGCCTCCCTGCTCTTGTTTATGTACCACATGAGTGTAGTATTGTCCGTCTTCATCAGTAGTTGTCCTGGATGAAGTAGATCCTTGAAGGCGGTCAGGGCATTCTGAACAGCTAGCATCTCTTTTTGATTGATATGTAGATGCATTTGACTTGCGGACCATGTGCCCTGAATATATCTTCCTGCCATATGGGCCCCCCAGGCATAATCTGATGCATCTGTTGTCAATGTCTGCCTGGCTGTGGGTAAGGTGAATGGCTGTCCCGTGTTGTGGTGACAGGCTTTTGCCCACCATCAAAACTCCTGTTGCAGGCAGGGAATGAGGGTAATTATTGTTTCCAGGCTGTGGCAATGTTGAGTCCAAACACTTTTTAGATACCACTGAAGTTTCCTCATATGCAGTCTTGCATACGGAATTAGCAGAATGCAGGATGCCATGAAGCCCAAAGCCTGCAGAATTTTTCTTGCAGATAACTGGGTCTTTGTTGCCAACATTTTGAAATAAGTAGTCAGTTGTCTGTTTGTCTGGTGTGAGATAAGCCATCTGGGCAGTTGTATTTAAGCTTGCACCCAGGAATATTATCTCTTGAGAGGGTACGAGTTTTGATTTCTTTTCGTTTACTGTGTACCCTAGGCCTGTTAGTAATCTTTTTACAAATGCCAGATGCTGTAGTAGAATGTCCTTGTTTTCTGCTTGAATAAGGCAGTCGTCCAAGTAAGGATATATCTGTATTCCTCTTTGTCTGCAAAATGCAATTACTGGTGCCAGGCATTTTGTGAAGACCCTGGGCGCAGTAGATAAGCCAAAGGGCAGTGCAGAGAATTGGTAGTGCATTGAGTCGGCTATAAATCTGAGGTATCTTCTGCATGATTGTCTGACTGGGACATGCAGGCATGCCTCTTTTAGGTCTAAAGTCACCAGCCAAGCTTTCTTACCCAGCATGGGCAGAAGCTGCTGCAGAGTTAACATTATGAATTTTGGAATATCCAGGAATGTGGTTATGATAGACCGGTCCAGTATTGGTCTCCAAGCTTTGCCCTTTCTGGGCACCAAGAATAGCCTTGAGTAGAATCCTAGTCCCTGCTCTTGCTGTGGTACTAGCTGAATGGCTCGCATGTCCATGAGGGATGAAACTTGTTTTTGTGCCTCTGCCCATTGATTGCGTGGCAGGTCTGGCATACCGTTTGGCCTTGGCAGGGTGTGAAAGTGGAACCTGTAGCCTTGTGATACGATATTTAAGACCCATTTGTCCTGGGTGATCATGTGCCAATTTTATGAAAAAAGTGCTAGTTTTCCCCCCAAAGGGGCTGCCAGAAAATAAGTGCTTGGTGCTGGCAGGGGAAAGTCACTGAGACGGTTTCCTGTATGGCTGTGATTTTTCCTCTCCGCTTCTGGAGGTAGAAGCACCCCATTGTTTAGGCCTGTATGAGCCTTGGGGCTGTGATCTGCCTCTGGGGCGTCTGTATCTGCCTCTTTGTGGCCTGTCTGACACTGGAAAGGGCCAATTCTTTGTAGGCCAGTTTCTGCTAAATCTGGGAGGCTGTACCTGCAAGAAATCCTTGACTGTTTGCATAGATTTAGCTTTGTCCTCCATTTTCTTCAACACCTCTTCTGCTTTAACACCAAACAAGGTATCATGCTGCAATGGAGCATCTAATAGTTTTGGTTTAACATGATCAGGCAGATTCTGTTCTTTTAACCAAGCATGCCTCCTAATGACAGAACCTGTAACAGCGGCCCTGCAGGAGGCCTCTAGAGAATCAAAACCACATTGCAAAGTATGCTTTCCCACTTGTTCAGCTGCACACAACAAATCCTGCATTTCTTGGTTTTCTGCACATTCTGAATTTGTCAACATTTTCTGTTTAAGCAGTGACATAAGATACTGCTGATATTTCAGCATATGAAACTGGCAATTTAAAGCTCTTACAGCCAAGGTAGCAGAAGTATAAATCTTTTTCCCCCATCTGTCCAGGGCCCTTGAATCCCTATCAGAGGGGATAGGGTTTTTTGCAGTGGAAGCCTTGACCCCTTTGGGACCCTGAGAGATAGTTTCTGGGTCAGCAGCAGGGTTCTTATAAAGAAATGTATGTGAATCAGGAACCCTGTAGTATCTGTCTGGCTTAACAGGTGCTGATGGTAAAGAGTCAGGAGACAGACCGGACTCTGAAAATACATCATTTACAATGTCTAAAACAGGAGGGATAGCAAGGGGCCTGTGCTGAGGTAATAAAAGGAAGTCTTTGAGCCTTTTCTTGGATTCTGAGTAATCTTGGCTCTCCCAGTGGAAATGCTCCCTCATAGTATGCATGGTCTTCCCAAAAGAATAATCCTCAGGAGGAGAGGCTGAAGGGATAGATTCTTCAGCATCAGAATCCTCATAGGGAGGAAGGGAATAGTCCTGTTCAGAAGAGGAATCGGAGGAAATGGAAACCTGATCTGAAGATTCATATTCTATCTCTTGCCTAAGCCTCTTATCAGGAGGGGGATGGGAAACCCTGCTCAAAGTAATTAGGTCTTCGGCCATTTTAAGCATCTGTTTTTTAGGCATGGTGGCCTGTCCATGAGAATGCTGTACTTGTTTCTTTGTCTTTAGAGCTGCTTTAGTCTTTGCCTTTGAAGCTCAAGTAGGTTTCACATATAACTGTGTAGGCCTGAAAACACCCTCAGAAGCTGATGCCTGCTCAGTGGCTCCAGACCCATCTGAGGGAATAGTTTCCGAGTGTCCAATACCTTGAGTTTCCAGCGGCCTAGTCAGCTCCACGTGGGAGTCGATAGCGGCCGTCAGGGGCTGCGAAAGCACCTCACTGAGAACCGGCGAACCAGCGACAGGCCTAGCGGAAGCCTCGTCAGTTTTGGACCTCGGATGCCTGTCCTTTTCTTTGCACTTTTTATAAACTCCGGTAGTCGGCTGTTCCGACAGCATTATATAATTGAATCTTCTGCCAAAGTAATGAAATGCAAAATCATACCGACGCTTAATAGTGCATTGGTTAAATCTAGCACAAAACCGACAACTAGCAACATCGTGGTCAGGGCCTAGGCAAGGAATACAGCAAGAATGAAAATCCTTATGAGGTATTTGCTTCCTACAAGAAATACAATTATTAACTTTTTCTGACATCGGTCTGGAGCAAGAAAAAAGTTTCCCCAACAGGGTACTTAGCTTTAATGAAGACTTCGGATCTGAAATTCAAATTTGAAAATGTCAGGAGTCGGCCGACCGGCACTTGCGAACTGTTTTTGCTTCGGGCTCCGCTCGGCAAGAAAGACTGAAGAAAATGGTGTCGGCTGCATCTTTTATACTCCTGGCACACTGACGTCAGGGAGGAGGCAACAGCAACCGACGCCAGACCTAGACTTTGGAACTCGGACTGACTGTGGGTAGCCTGCCAGCAGGATAACCCAATTGTAATGACTGCAACAGTGAAACACGATGAACATCAGAAGAGTTACAGCCTTAAGACAAAGCCCCTGAATTCTCAGAGATGATGGCACTTCTCTTGGTGGTTGACCTTGCCCCGAGGGGAAAGAACGGGCTGTAGAATTCCCACCACAGGGGAAAAAATTGGTCAAAAGCCCACTTGAGAGGCAGGCCTGGTGGCCAAAGAGGATTCAGGGGACAAAACTGACAAAAAAATGAGCTCTGATATGCTGCTGTATCAGTAAGATAATTTATAGGTCTAATCATTATATCTATCCAATATTCTTGATTCTCTTAACACGGACCAGAAATTTGCTCTGAGGCTGCAAATAAAGAAATTGTTGATGGACCTACCTTAATTTTTACTACTGAGATCTGACCTATTCACAGGTGCTCTGTATCCTCCCATCTACCCTCTGAGGGCTGGGTGTCTGAATATCAATATGTTGATAAACTGCACACACACACAGCCTCCTTAAATGGAACAGACCTCTTAGTTTGCTTTAACCTTATCATTTTGAAATGCTTCTTTTAGGTGAAGGAGGATACCATGATTGCTACTGAAAATATTCTCCCACACAAGTAACAGTTACACCAAAAGTAACTTCTTCTGGTGATGCCCTTATTGACCGGGAGATGTCATTCTGATCAGTCTCTCTCTCTGCTGTTGCTTCTCTGTGCAATATAAAAATCCTCCTCGGCTAACATAGGAGATGGACAGTTTTCTTTTCTTTTTCCCTGATGAACCACTGAAGGTAACACATTGGTAAACATCCATTTAAGTGGATGACCAACGTTGGTCAGGCTGCAGACTCATATAGGCTGCTGCAAATAAGTGGCTTCTTGCAAAGTTTTTAAGATGACCTTCATAGGTTTTATAATAAAAATGACACTTACTGTGAAGTTGATGTGACCTGCGTTAGTGTCACTGACGAGCCCAGAAAACAAGCGTAGAGAAAAACCAGGAACAAAAGCAACAAGAGGATCCACTGGCACCAACCTCTCAAAACACTGAGTTACACCAACCCTGTGTAAAAGTGTAGGGCTAAAAAGTCCTGATAAAAAACGTGAAGTTCAAGTGATTCGCTTAAAAAGTACCAAACGTGCACCTTGAAGATTAAGTAGTTTCTTCTTTATTAATCCACAAAGACAAGTAAAACCAAGCGCTTTCGCCTGACAATCTCAGGCTTTTTCAAGATACAATTAACTGTGTAACTCTACAGCTTATATACTCTGACAAAATAGATCAATTTGTACACCAGTAATGAGGAAATTGAATAATTGAAACAATCAATACAGAATTAAGTAATTAAAACTTTTACAATAACTTCTTAGCTTAGAATTTGCTTAAAGTGCTGCAGTGCTTAGTTCTTTCATTGTTTGAATTTGTATACTATAGTTGATATTGGAAATAGAAGGATATACATAGAATTTAAAAATAGCTTTGTTCCTCAAACAATTCAAATGTAATTTTGTATTAATGGGAGGTGAATAAGTTAAATAAAAACTATAAAATATTACCATAAAACAATGTTAATGTTAAAGATATAGAAATGTCAATATATTCCATGTATTGCAAAATTAGTGTCAACCCACCTATATTAAATAACAACTATAATTAAAAGACAAAAATGCAAAGTTGTGTATGTACTATTAAAATTTAAAACCTGTGTTAAAAGTACAAATGCATGGTGTGCTACTGAGTGTCCTGCCCATGCTTCTATAAACAATGTGTGTGTGTGTGGTTCTTGACGAAATCAGTACCCACAATGCTAGACTAAGAATAATAAAAAATAACAAAATAATGCATGTGTAAAAAATGCATTGTATATAAATAAATAATTTAGTCAATCATTTGTGTAAAAAAACTGACGAGCCCCCCTAAACAGGTAAAGCCCCTTTTGCATAGTTTTTTGACTAGATTAGTAAACCTTGAAATGGGAACTATCAAACTGCTACCCATATCTCTCATGAACTAGACATCTGACACACTAATTTTTCATTCATTAATTTTTCAATAACTGCATCTTTCAGTCTGTTTTTTGCAACAGCTTTACCAGTCTTTTAATCCATGTTTACTGTTCACAGACTCCTCAACTGTCTTTCAGCAGTTTCTCTTAAAGTTTTAAATCATTGTTTTGACAGATCAGACGCTAAAGCTTCTTAATATCTCAAGTCTTACAGCTTTGTTAAACAGCTTCTAAACTCTTACGTCTTACAGTTTTGTTAAACATTAAACACAACTCAAAACTCTGAGTCATAGTCAGGGTGTATGCAAAAAAAAAAAAAAAAAAAAAAAAAAAAACCTACTGTATGAAGGGAGTCTTCAGGAGCTTTTTGTCCACTGCAAGTATACTTGTTAACTGACATACTCCCTACCCCTAAAGCAGAGGTTTCAGGTCTGAAATCATGATATTTTGAAGGAACGATGAATCTCAAAGCAAAAGATAACTATGAAAACCTAACACAAGCACACACACTTTTGTTGGAAAAACACACTCAAATGGCTAGTAGTTTCACAAGAGGACAAAGTAATGAGAGCTGAACACTGTTTATATGTGGTGGTCCTCCCACCACTTATTACCTTTACCAAATCTGATATGAGAGCCATCACGAGCCATCTCAAGGAATGGAGAGATGAAAAGTCAGTGAGCAAAGGAGGGTAGTAGTGCTGAAAATTGGTGAGTACCTTCACGAGGTGGACCCTGTTTTTACAAAATCTCACCAAGGGACACTGATATATAGACTGTATTTATATAGCATATATCATGGACAGAAGTAGGTTAAAAACTAAAAAAGATAGCTGGGTGCACAAGAGCCAGGATAAAAAGTGCCCAATGCTGGTAGGAGCACTGGTGTCAGGACTGGAAAAGATGACCATGTAGAATCCAAAAATACGGAGACATTCCTACAATGGGGCCAGCACAGGCCCAGGAAGAGGATGACCCCCCCCCATTGTAGAAGGAAGTAGTTGATAGGCCAAAGAAGAGCCATAGAGACGATAAAGTGGACTACTGAGGATAAGAAAGAAATTATGTACTGCTACTATTACGCACACATCTCACAATTTCCAGACACAAGACATACAAAATGACAGAGAGAAATTAGAGGATAGGAAAATACTTCAAGAAAAACTGTCAGAAGCTTCAAATGAAAATTTGTGTTCATTGATGCAACAGATTTGTGAAAAACAGTATACAGATCAAGAAACCTTGACCTGTTTGGAAAAAGAAGCATCTGAGGACGTGCAAAAATATAAACAAAACCAAGAGATATTTGAAAAGTATAAAAAAGAAATATGGACATGGGAAAGAAAGAGAGATTCGATATGGTGCAATATTTATGTAAAGGTTGCGTGACCAGGAAGGTTGCGAAAGCACTCACTTTGTCCTTGCAATAAAGAATTTTCCTTCCACTGTGGCAGTTTGACTTTTCTGTACATACTGTCAGAGAAAGTAGTTATTTTTACATTCTAAGATGTCACTAGTTTTTACAGTTAAAAAAAAAAAAAAAAAAAAAAAAAAAAGAGTAGTGAGATAAGAATAAAAAGAAGTTATGTCTTACCATAACGTTCCATCTGTGTTGTAGATCTTTGTTCATTAATTACTATTAGGACTTCGGTTTCGTCCTCTGAACCAATACGGCCGTTTCCAAGCTCACGCCAGCCAAAAACTCTCAGCTAAGACCTACCCATAATGCCCCTCTCCTAGTTACTCCAGATCGAGTTTGCCCACCCCTATATAATAGACGTAGTAATAGAAAAAATAGTAAAAGGCTCTGTCTGAGCAAACACCCTAACCAGGAAGTCCACCAGGAGTCCAGGCAGGGGGAAGGAGGATGGGAAGTAATGAATGAACAAAGATCTGCAACACAGATGGAACGTTATGGTAAGACATAACTTCTTTAGCGGATGATGTAAATCTTTGTTCATTAATTACTATTAGGACAGAGTCCCCAGCTACTTGAGTTCTGGGTGGCCCTAAGGAAGGATATTCCTGAGCACCAAAGAACCAAAAGATGCTCATCCCCTGGAGGCCAAATCCAATTTGTAATGACAGATACAGGTACGAGGTCTTGCCCAAGTGGCTGCTGCACTGATATCATCCATAGAGGCTCTGGAATGAAATGCTACAGAAGTAGCCATAGATCTGGTAGAATGAGCCTTTATCCGGAAGGTAGGGATAGTTTTTTCTGTTGGTAGATAAAGGTAATGGCGTTTCTAAGCCAGGAGGATAAGGTCACTTTGGAAACAGGTTTACCCAATCTGGGTCCTGCAAAGGCCACAAACAACTGATCTGTTTACCTGAAAGATTTAGTCCTGTCCATTTAACAACGAAGCTGCCGATGCACATCAAGAGTGTGCAAAAGGTACTCCCCTCTATTAGAATGCTGAGGGAAGAGAACCGGCAAGTCAATAGATTGGTTAATGGAAAATCCAGAAATGACCTTGGGCAAGAAAGAAGGGTCAGTTACGAAGAGACACCCTATCCGTGTGGAAGATCAAGTAAGGTCTCTTGACACTCGAGGCCTGCAGCTCAGATACTCTTCTCGCTGAGGTAAGTGCTACTAGAAGTAAGGTTTTCCATGACAAAAATTTTAAATCACATGAATCAAAGGGCTCGAAATGAGGACCTGTGAGAGATTAAAGTACCAAAGTCAAGTCACAGGGTTCTAAGGGAGGCTTGACCACAAGGTTAACATGTAATACTCCTTTCAAAAATATCTTGCATAGGCGGTGTGACAATCGAAAAACTATCAAGTACATAATGAAAACTGGCGATAGCTGCTAAATGTACAGTGATCGTCGATGCTGAGGCTCCTGCATGTAAGAGTAGTCAGGTATTGTAGGATCTTTTGAACAGGCATAGAGAAAGGGTCTAAGTTCTGATCTTTGGCCCAGATAGAGAACCTAGTCCATTTACTAGAATAAAAACTTTCCTGGTGGAAGGTTTGTGTGAAGCCAGAAGAATTTCACGAACAGGAGATGAGATGTCAGGCAGTCTGGCAATCATTGGAAGTGGAGGAACCAATCTGTAAGCTTGAAACTGTGGAGGTTCGGATGAATCAGTCCCTAAGGATGAGATAACGGGTCTTGGGAATGATCCAGGATCCATGGGCTGTGAATCAGATGAGGCCATAGAAATGGGAACCAGACTTGATGGGGCCAGTAGGGGGCAATGAGCATCACTGTTTCTCAACCTTTGAGCTATCTGGAGAAATTTTGGAATGAGTGGAAATGGGGGAAAGGCATACAGAAGACCCGGGGGCCAATCGTGCGTTAGCGAGTCCCTCAGTGATTCCCCCTGAGTGGGGATCAGGGCAAAGTAGCTTCTGCATTTGTAGTTTAGGGGGGGAAGCAAACAGATCGCAGCAAGGCTTGCCCCAGCGTTGGATTTGGGTGGCCAAATGGTTAAGGTGTTTGCCTTACAAGCACAAGGTGCAGGGTTTGAGTCTCACAAGGGATAATTGTCTAGGCTTAAAATGGCTCGCAAGGGCAGTTAGCTTAGTACTAATCTATGAACCTAATCTATGAACCTATAAGATCTGATCCGCTGTTACAGGGTTGAGGGACCACTCGTGAGGCATCAGGATGTTCCTGCTCAGATTGTCCGCAATAAGGTTGGAACTCCCGGGAATGTGCGTTTCTATAAGAAAGCGGTTGGAAGCTATTGCCCAGTGCCAAATTCTCATGGCTTCCCGACATAGGGGCTAAGACCTGATTCCGCCTTGCTTGTTGATATACCAGACGACTGACGTTGTCTGACTGAATTGCAATGGTCCCAGAGGGTAGGGCTGCATGGAACGCTTGCAACGCTAAGAGAACTTCCCTCAGTTCCAGGACATTTATATGCAAATTGGCCTCCATGGGGGACCAGGTGCCTTGGACTATATTTCCTTGGAAATACCCTCCCCCCCCAACAGGGAAGCATCCATGGTGACCGTGGCCATGGGGTGGGGAAGACAGAACAGTCAACACCAAAGATTCGTTTGTGGCTTCATCCACCATAGCATTTCTTCCTTGCAATGGTTTGTTAGACGTATCATGTGGTCGAGTGGGTGAGTTAGAAACAACCGTTGTGCGGAAAGGAGCCACTGTAGGATTCTCATGTGCAGTTTCACCAGTGGTACTAACGTAATGGCAGCCGCCATGGAGCCTAAGAGTTGCAGTACAAGATGTGCTGGTACACAGGTCTGAGGAAGAAGGTCTTGGATTTGGTGTTTTATTTTCGAAAGCCTGTGTGTGTGTGTGTGTGTGTGTGTGGGGGCCTTGACAGGATGTTGTGTCGAAGACCGCTCCAATAAATTCCAGTGTCTTCGTTGGGGACATTTGAGATCTGTCCTTATTGATTGTAATCCCCAACCGGACAGCAAGACCCTGAGTGTAAGAGAGGCTGCGGACTAGGAGATTCCTGATCGGAGCGGTAAGGAGCCAATCATCTAGATACAGAAACGCATGGAATCCTTGAAGATGAGCTACCACAACTGCCATACATTTGGTGAACACTCTGGGGGCTGTCAAGAGACTGAATGGCAGTGCCCTGAACTGGTAGTGATTGGCTCCTAGACGGAAGCAAAGAAACCTCCGGGAGCGGTGATCCACCTTTATGTGGTAGTACGCATCCTGGAGGTCCTATAGAGCACATCCAGTTGTCACTCCCTAGGAAGGGAAGAATGGACTGTACCCGTGACCATCTGGAATTTTTGAGGTTTGATAAATTTGTTCAACAGGC
This sequence comes from Protopterus annectens, assembly GCF_019279795.1. Lineage (NCBI taxonomy): Eukaryota > Metazoa > Chordata > Ceratodontiformes > Protopteridae > Protopterus > Protopterus annectens. The sequence goes on from NC_056731.1 coordinate 552,425,875, forward strand.
TGAGATCCAGGATTGGTCTCCAGTCCCCTGTCTTTTTTGGCACTAAAAAGAACCTAGAGTAAAACCTGGATCCTGTCTGGTCTGGTGGGACTGGTTGGATGACTTTCTTAGCAGCTTTTCTATTTCTAAGGCTGCTAATTCCCTCTGATTGGGTGGTACATCGGGGATTCGTTAGACGGGTCTGGGAATTAAATCGAATGGTATTTGGTAGCCTCTGGATATTATTCTCTGCACCCAAACATCGGTACTAATAAGATGCTAGGCTGGTAGGTGCAGAGAAAAATGACCCCCGACTGCTTCCAGTGGAAAGCAATCGGGCCACTGCTCAGGAGCGCTGGTAGGGTCTGCCTGAGAAAGAATCTCTAGCTCCCTTATTACGCGAACCCATTCTACCCCGAAAAGGGTGTCTTCCATATGAGTTGCCCCCTCTGCCCCAGGGGGATTGTTCACCACGAGTGTCATGAAAAGATACTTGGGATTTCTTGAACCACATTTTTACTCCCTACTGGTTCCTGGAGTAGAATCTCTACGGGTTGGAAAAGTGTATGCCCACAGCAGACAAGGTCTTTCAGTGTCATACTTTAGGTTCAAAAAGTGCAGATTCATTGACGAAGGAAGATTTAAAGGGGTCTGTGAAGTCACAGCGCATCCAAGCATTACTTCTCATGACAATGCCTGATGCGGCAGCTCGAGCTGCCCCCTCGGTGGTGTGAGATATCAAAAACATCGAGAAGTTTGAGATGGATTCAAGGGTAGCTAGCTGTGAGGCGACAGTATCACGCACCTCATCAGGCAGAAACCCCACCGAAGAGGAAGACATTTTGGAAATTAGGTCTCTTTGGAGGCAAGTAAAGTGTGCCAGATAGTTCAGCGACGAAATGGCGAAGGTCGCTGAAGCATAGGTCTGCTTCCCTAGTCTGTCCATGGTCTGGGACTCCCTGTTTGGAGGATGGACAGTGGAACTATCTTCTGCTAGTTCCCTCTTGGTGGCCGCTGCCACGACCATAGAATCAACTGTCAACTGCTTGGACCAGTGGGGCTGGTCTTCAGATATAGATAAATTTTGTCTGGCCTCTGGGGGACAGGTTCTACATTGTCCGAGGCCTTCCAGGTATGCTGCACAATGAGCTTAACAAGGTCATCTGCCGGTGGGGTCACCCAGTAAAGTAGATGGCCGGGCATGGAAGGCCTGCAAGAACACAGATTCCTCAGAAGAAGGGTTAGAGGACTTCCAGTCTCCCCGCTGCTTGAGAATTTTGAGAATGTCTTCGAATGAGAAGTCGTATGGGGAAGTCCGTGGGGACCCTTCCCCCTCATCACAATCAGTGTCTTCAGTGATAGATTCCTCTGGGGAATCAAGATGCTTCCTCTTGCACCTTTTCTTCCGGAGTGGCTCCCCAGTGGGATCTTCTGAGGAGGACTCCGGAAAAGGGGTTCTTGCAACTCCCGTGCCCGGGGTCCCAAAAATAAGGGTTGGGAGAGGTGCATGCTGGGGGGGGGGTTCGGATACTGATGTCATTGCATTGGTGCTGACTGCGAGCCTTTGGAGTGAAGGACCCTCTCCATCACCTGGACAGCAGGCCTGCCCGAGGAGGGATGGGAACCCGGAACCAGGAAGGACAACCTCGGAACTGGGGTCACACCCCACCCTGAGGAGCCCACCTCCAGGTGAAGAGCTCCAAGCAGATTGGAAGCCAGAGCCTTGGACACAGACGGCGCCAGCGAGAAAATAGGCGCCAGGCTAGGTACCAGGGTACGGATGGTTCAAGCATTGCTTAGAGAGAGCATCGGCTCCACTGGAGCCGATGCAGCAAGGGTGGTCAGTGCAGACAGGGGAAAAACTGCTGTCAGAGCAGAGACAGTATGCACTGGACTGGACATCGGTACCAAGATCTCCAGGATCTGGGTAGAGGCCGGAGGAGGATAAACAAGGAAAGATAGTAAAAGATTTCGAGCCAAGATGGAAGGTCTAGCTGGAATGGGCAATCCCCTAGCTGCCAGAAGATGGTCCACAACCCGCACTAGATCTAATTCAGAAAAACTCCTAGTGGATCTAAAGGAGGCTGCTGAAGGAGAATCAGGTCTTTCTAGAAAGGGGCTAAACCTCTGCCCCAAAAAAGGGTCGTACGTTGGAGAGTATCTTGTCCTTGGCAGATATTACAGTTTTGGAGCCAATGGAACTGAAGAAACTGTCGGCACTGTGGCTGGGGATGGTGCCGAAGCAGGTACAGCCATCGGAGCCAATGTTGGATCCAAGGACGGCACCGAAGTCAGTGGTGCCGAGGTTTGAACTGAAATAGGGGTGAATATCATGGACGGCACAGAGGGAGAAGATACAGAGCCTGGTGCCAAAGAGGTCTGAGCTGAGGGCACCAGCAAAGCACTGAGCCAACTTGATTCCAAAACCGACAGAGATGCAGGAACCAATAACTCCATTTTTCCTTATGTTTTTTGGTCTTTGGAGGGGATGAGACCACCGACCCAGATAGTGTCTACGAAAAGGTGCCTTGATTAAATCTTTTAAAATAAGCTTATTTTTATGTTCTGCTAGTGTACGATTACTAAAACTAGCACAAATGTCACAGCTTTAATATGATCCACGCCCAAACAGGAGACACAGTGAGCATGTGTATCCGAGTTAGGCATCTTACGCCCACACTTGTCAAACTGTTTAAACCCCAACTTAGCTTTGTCTGACATAGTAAGGCAACAAGGCTATCCTATAGAAAAAAACAAAATAAAGGAGAGAAAAAAGGTGAGAGAATACCAACATAATATTCTTTTAACAGTTAATGTAATCAGGAGTAGCATTTACCACCTAATTAAAATGGAACATTTAAGATGTTTATCAGTATAAACAAATATATCCAATTTCTAAGTGCATCAAAGCATGCTACTGTACATTCAGATTTGTACAACTCTCCACACATTAGGTGTGAACCATGTTTTGTGTTAGTATTTGTTTCTTGCAGAACACAGCATTTCTTTTTGGTTTTATACATACAATTTTGTGTTTGTATATACATGCGCGCACACACATGTGTGTGTGTGTGTGTGTGTGTATATATATATATATATATATATATATACACACACACACACACACACACACACACACCTGTGCTTGAGCTCTGACTCACTGCTCACTGATGCAGTCGCGTGTCCTGTACTAGCAACACTGTAGAGCAGGGAGAAAAGAAATAACCTGCACCCTTGCAGGGTCCTTGTCAGCACTCAGTTTCACTAAAGTGTAATCAAGAAGTTATGTACTCACCATAACGTTCGATGTATGTAGTCCATCTCGCCTCACATTCTTACTCGTGGGTTCGGAGCCGAACCTTGGCTCCGACTAGGCCATACTCTAGCTCGAAGTCTTTCAATTGGCTGGGCTAAGAAGGTATCCCCCATGCTGCACTGCTCTCTTTCCCCAGATCTTGTTTGCTGCGAGTTAATCATTCACTCCTCCACATACAACAACTTATAGAGAAGGAAGAACATACTAACTAGAAAGGAATTTGAAACCATACCTAACCCCTAGGTCCTCCAGGATGGGAGAAGGAGGGGGGGGGTAAATAAGAATGTGAGGCGAGATGGACTACGTACATCGAACATTATGGTGAGTACATAACTTCTTGATGTTATGTAGTCCAATCTCGCCTACATTCTTACCCGTCGGACGGCGTCCCCAGCACCTGAATCCTGGGAGGCTCAGTGGAAAATACTCCTGAGCACTGTGGAACCAAAGGAAGACCTGCCTCTGGACACCAAATCCAACTTGTAGTGAGTAACAAAGGTGTGAGGAGATGCCCATGTAACCGCAGCACAAATATCATCCACAGACAGCCTGGCCTGAAAAGCTGTACAAGTAGACACAGATCGGGTAGAATGAGCCTTCACTCAAAATGGTAAATCCTTGCCACCTGAAGCATAAATGAATGAAATACAACGGAAAATCCATCTGGACAAAGTGACTTTGGAAACAGGAGACCCAAATCCTGTTTTGTGAAAATGAGACAAACAACTGATCCAATTTTCTGAGATCCTTCATTCTATGTAAATAGAATCGTAATTGTCTGTGCACATCCAGCTGATGAAATCTAAATTCGGTCTTGTTCGAGAACTCTGGAAAGAATACAGATAGTTCAATGGACTGGTTTAGATTACTGACAGAAAGCCACGTTCGGTAGGAAGGAAGGGTTTGATCCGAGCGAAACCCTGTCCTTATGAAAAATCAAGTAAGGTGGCCCTAACCAGATAAGGCTTGAAGCTCCGAGACACGTCTGGCTGAAGTGATGGCTACTAAAAAAATTGTCTTCCAAGTCAAATATTTTAAATCACATGTGGCTGCAGGTTCGAAGGGGGGTGAAGTGAGATATTGTAGAACAAAATTTAAGTCCCAAGGCATAACTGGTTCAAAAACTGGAGGACGAAGCAGCATAGTGCCCTTCAGGAATGCCTTACAAAGTCTGTGTGCCATGAGACTAGGTTCATCAGTGAAGTGAAAAGTGGAAATAGCCGCCAACTGGACTTTAATAGTTGCGGCCGCTGATCCTTGGTTGAAAAGAATGGAGAGGAACTCCAGGATGACGAAATTGGAGCTGTATAAGGATCAATTTGTCTTGCATGCGCCCAGATGGAAAATCTCTTCCATTTGCTGGAACAGATTTTTCTGGTGAAAGGCTTATGGGAAGAAGACAGAATATGAACCACTTCCGGCGAAAAATGATGAAGCCTGACTAATGACGGAAGTGGAGGAGCCAGGCTGTCAGCCGGAGGGGTCTGAAGAGAGGGATGGAGCTGCCCTGACATATGAGTCAGCAAATCTGGTTAAGGGTCCAGAATCCAGGGGGCGTCCACTAGGTAAGGATGGAGGAAGGGGAACCAAACTTGATGAGGTCAGTGTGGAGCAATCAGAATCATTTTGCTTCCCAAAGATTGCGCTTTCTGAATAACCTTTGTCAGCAGAGGAACAGGAGGGGAAGGCTTACAGTAGACCACAGGGCCAATCGTGAACTAGAGCGTCCCTGGGTGATTCCCCCTGAGGGGGGATAAGGGTGAAGTAGCTGCTTATTTGGTATTGAGGGGGCTGGCAAATAGGTCACAGCAAGGCTGACCCCACCTGCGGAAAATCTGCTCCGCAACCTGATTGTTCAGGGACCACTAGTGAGGCATCAAAATTGCTCTGCTCAACCTGCCGGCAATCACAATGGACTTCGCCGGAATGTGCGTTGCTACAAGAAAACGTTGGAAAGCCACTGCCACACACGCATGGCCTCTCTGCAAAGGGGATACGATTTGGTTCCTCGCTATTTGTTTAGATACCATACCACCGACATACTGTCTTCTGTGTGGATTGCAATTGTCCCGAGAGGAAGAAAGCTCTGAAGTGCTTGCAACGCTAGTAGTACTGCTCTCATCTCCAGGACATTGATATGCAGATGCATCTTGTGTTCCTGCCACGTGCCGTGGACTGTCCTGCCTAGATAATGCCTCCCCCACCCTATCTGGGAGGCGTCCATGGTCACTGTGGCAACTGGAGGGGACGGAACAAAGGGTTTTCCCATGTCGAAGTTGCTAGTGTGAAGCCACCAGTGTAGATCCTGCTTGCACCTGTCTGTGATTATTATAAGAGGAGAAAGAGGAAGATGTTGCAGAGACCACTGGGCGAAGAGTAGCCATTGAAGGAGCCTCATGTGCAGCCTCACCAAAGGAACCAGCATAATTGTAGCAGCCACTGTGCCCAACAATTTGAGGATCAATCTTGCCTTCACTCTTCTCAAAGGGAGTAACGCGTACACCTGCTGGTGTAAACTTTTAATCCTTTCTCTTGGTAAGAAAGCCCTCATGAGCATGGTGTCTAACTCGGCACCTATAAAGGTGACATGCTCCAAGGGCAACAAGGCAGACTTTTCCCAATTTAGGGTTATGCCTAATTGTTGACACAGACTGATCGTGGCATCTCTGGTTTGTAGGAGTAGATGCCTGGTGGTGGCATAAAGGAGCCAGTCGTCCAGGTACGGAAACACTTGGAATCCCTGACGTCTCAAGTGAGCCGTTACCACTGCCACGCATGTGGTGAACACCCTGGGGGCTGTGGTGAGACCAAAGGGCAGGGCGCGAAATTGAAAATGACTGGCTCCCAGCCGGAAGGATACATGACTTCTGGATGCCCTGTCCATCTTTATATGGTAGTAAGCATCCTTGAGGTCGATGGAGCACATCCACACTTCTTTTACCACGAATAGGAGAATAGATTGCAACATGACCATTCGGAACTTGGACTTCTTTACATGGGTGTTCAATCTGCTGAGATCCAAAATGGGTCTCAGGTCCCCTGTTCTTTTCGGTACCAAAAAAAGAATCTGGAGTTAGTCCCTAATCCGATCTGGTCTGAGGGGACAAGCTGGATGGCTCCTTTTTCTAGCAGCTTTAAAACCTCTGAAGCTGCGGAATACCTTTGATTGGGTGGAACATCTGGGATTTTTCTGACCGGGGGGGAGCTGATGAGAAGGGAATGCGATATCCTCCGGAAATTATTTTTAATACCAATTAGTCCCGAGTTATACTTTACCAGGCCTTTGGGTATAGTGAAATGCGACCCCTGACTGGCTCCAGAAATGCACAGTCGGGCCTCCCATCAGGAGCGCTGGTAGGGAGAACCACAAAAGGAATCGCAGCCTCCCTGGTTACGTGGGCCTCCTCTGCCCCTAGGGTAGCATCTACCAGAATTACCATCCCCTTCCCTGCTTCTGGAGGGGGACTCACCTTGTGCGTCATGAAAAAATCTCTGCGATTTTTTGAACCACATCTTCCCACCCATCTGGGTCTTGGGATAAGGCCTAGAAGTAGGCGTGTCCAACCTGCAGCCCACGGGCCGCATGCGGCCCTCAGAGCTCTTCTATGCGGCCCTCAACCTCTAACTGCAACATCGATGTACGCATGCTCCAAAACACTTTTTTTGTTTTGTGTTTTTTGCTCCAGTGACCTGTAACGCTAATGTCGGTGTGCGAATGCAGCAAAGTACCCTTCTAGTTTTGTTTTTGAGCCAAAAAAGGGTCAGTGTGTTTACGCCATTATTTTGCGCCGAGCAATCAGTGTGTGTGTGAATGTGTGTGTGTAAATGTGTGTGTGTGTATGTGTGCGTGTGTGTGTTCTCGCTGAAGTGGGACTCATGTATGGATTTGCCGCTGTTGCCTTTGAAAGGGACAGCAATTACCTGTGTTAATAGGTAAGTAAAGAGTGAGTGAGTGCATGCATGAAAGCAGAATTGTGTGCGTGAAAGTAGAAGAGTGTGTGTGTGTGTATGTGTGTATATGTGTATATGTGTGCATGACCAAGAGAGACGCATGCACAAAGAGGCTAACAATGATCAGTCTACTACTGAACACAAACAAGTTAGCTCACAAATATATCATACATTAAGAGTACACTTTCATTAAATTGTGGCTTTCCTGACAGGGAGAGTGTTGTATTGAACATGAACTCATACCTCTTAACTGTATGAATTTTCAAAGAATGTCCGGATTTTGGCCTCATCTTCCAATGTGTGTCTTTTGCTTAGGAAATAAAAGTAGTCATCTAAGGTAATGCAGTTCCAGGGAGTAAGAATGAGACAACAGCCTAGGGTTACTCGGTCAGTAGTGGATTGACTAATGTGGGACTGTAGCTTATAAAGTTTGTTTTTTCAGACAAACAAAAAAGCACCCAGTACTGTTTTTTCATTGGTGGGTTCTAAGCAGTGGTAGATTGGATAACAGTAAGCATATCTTTGGTGGATCATCAATACTGGCAAATCAAGTGGGCACAATGTCATTTTTTAAATGTTGGGGGTTTTAGTGTGTGTGTGCTTATGTGTTGGGAGTGCTGCAACAGTAGATGATTATTAAAGACAGAGACTTACGGACTGTGGAGAATGTTTCTTTGTTTCAAAACCTGATACTTGGGTACGCATGCCAAAGTAGATTTTTTAAGACATAGCTTCTTGCCATTTACAGTGGCTGGATATTTACATTTAATGGACAATATATTAGCGTGGGCCTGTGGGGTTCTGAAGGATGCCAAGTCTACCACTGCCAATGTCTTGTAATGTGACCTGGAATTGGATACTGGGATGTTACTGAAAAAATATAGTAAGTGGGCTTAGAAATATAGTTTAATTAAACAAAGTGTACTTTCAGTTTACAGGCCATAATTTAATTTATTTCAGGTAGTCCAGATACTGGTAGATTGTATACCATTAGACTTAATCAGGGAGAGCTGTCATTCTGGGGAAACAAGCAACCCTAGTTTCAGTGAAAGCTCTGTGATTGCTTGCAGGTAGGAAGTTGCAGGATGTTGATGCAATGTGTTTTATTTATTATTATTAATGCATTTGTCATTTCAAAGCATGGTTTTCTTTGATGCAAAAGAAGGCAAGATGAATGAGCCATATAATGTTCAACTGACAATAATGGGATAGAAAGATTATAAGTGATGTATAATTGCAGCTACAGTTGTTTCAATGGTGTCTGTGATGCATAACTATTTTTGGGCCTGTGTCCCATTTTTATTTTTCGCTTTGTCCAGATATCTTGCTCTAAGGTTGAGAGGTATGGTTCCATAACAAATCAGAAGTTGTATTTACCTTGGAAGACTTTTCGGAATAATTATGAAAAACAGAGCCTTTTTAATATCTCTGCTTATTTCCAATATAAACTGCCATGTAACCTTGCAAATAAACTTCGTATTAAGCTACTTTACTTCTTTTGGAATTGGCAGGTATGATTCATCTGTTCGGAGATAAGCATAGAGTGCTAATGTGACTGATTTCTTGCAGCAGTCTGTGGTTTACATACTCACGATAACGTTTCTGTGTTTCTGGGTGTGTAATCAATTTAACAGTTTTAAAGATGTTTTCCAAAAATAAATATATAATAAATAAATAATCCTCTCTACACTTTGAGCTATTGACGAAGTCTGGGAATTATTTTTTTTCAAAAGCAAAGGTCAGCATTACAGCTTAGTAAACTGTCAGTCTGTGAGTAACTTCTGCACAAATTAAAATGTCTGAATGTCAAATTGCTTTAGATTGGAGGGAAGTTTATTTTTATTTATTTTATTTTACATTTGTTTACCAGGAAAGTCCGACTGGACACAGGTCCATTTTCAGCTGAGACCCGGGGAGAAAAGCTCCAAAAATAACACAAAACAATATAATACAATACATGAGAGAGAAAGACAGCAAATTATGGATGTAGTACTCGTACAATATGGAAGAGATTACATCTCGTAACAGTGAGAATCATTGAGGTACAGAATAAACTTAAAAACATTTTTTTTACAGTTATAATTACAGCAAGGCAAATAGTTTTTTAGGAGAAAGCTGTTTGTACATAGCTGAAGCTCTGAAACAATCTTTTGGTATGGATTAACCTGGAGATTGACACTAGTTATATGTTTACACCAGTATGTAGCATTATAGTTTATGGTTTGCTTATTGATTTACTTTTTGCTGAGCAGTTGTTTGTTGATTTATTGATGGTCCTTTTGGTGGTGGGAAATTACATGGATGAATCCATCTCTATGATTTCATTCAGTGAGTGGGTGTCATGTGATTACTGAGGTTGCCTATTTTACAAGTAGGGGCTTTTTTTGTGTGTGTGAGAGAGAGATTTAATATGTATACAACAACAACTGAATATAATTTTGCAAATGGAATTCTTAGTTAAACATGCCCCTCTTGTTGGGCAACTAGACTTGAGTAACCAATATTAGATCTTAGCCATCCAGCTGGGAAAGGTTAGTATGTGGATTTTCCATCTGGTTTGATGAAGGCTATGCTACTTACCCAAGGACTACATTTATGGCTATCCATTCAGCCATCGTGTTGCTGAACTACATTGTTTGATAATGAGAGGAGCTTTTTACAGAAGTTGAAGGTTTTTGTGTCAAGAACCTGTCCATAAAATGTGGCTTGTTTATGTTGCAGTGAAGGCTGTGGTCTTTGTAGTGAGCGAAGTATAACTTTTAGTTATGTACTCACCATAACTTCAGATGTTTGGGATCCATCTCGCCTACATTCTGACTGATGGGTTCGGAGCCGATCCCTCGGCTCCGACTCGGCACGCTTATGCCAAAGAGCGAAGTCTCTTATTGGCTGAGCTTACTATATACCAGGATGCACCACTACCAGTCCCCCAGATCTAGTTTGTCCGCATACATGCACACATGCACGCACTGATTATATAACATCGTCAGATGAAACAAGATAAAACAGTAGAACTCAAAACCGTTCAATCTCTTCTGATCTCCAAGGCAGGGGAAGGAGGGTGGGTATTAGGAATGTGGCGAGATGGATCCCAAACATCTGAAGTTATGGTGAGTACATAACTAAAAGATGTTATGTGATCCTATCTCGCCTACATTCTGACTGATGGGACAGCGTCCCTAGCACCTGAATCCTGGGTGGCTCACTGGAAAACACTCCTGAGTACCGTGGAACCAAATGATGCTCGCCCTTTAGATGCCACATCCAATTTATAGTGGGAAATGAAAGTGTGCGGATTTGACCAAGTAGCCAGCACAAATCTCGATATAGCAAGTTTGGAATGAAAAGCTATAGAAGTTGCCATAGCTCTGGTAGAGTGAGCTTTGACAGATGTTGTAAGTTGCTTATTCGAAGAAGAATAAGCCTGAGTTATACAATCTCTAATCCATTTGGAGATAGTAGCTTTTGTAATGGTTTTACCCAATTTATTGTCTGAGAAGGACACAAACAATTGGTCTGACTTACGAAATTGCTGAGTCCTGTCTAAATAGAAGCACAATTGCCTGTGAACATCCAATTTATGGAGAGTGTATTCTGCATCATTGGAGAATTTTGGGAAGAAAACTGGTAGCTCTAGAGATTGTTGAAGACAGAGATTAGAACAGACCTTTGGGACAAAGGATGGATTAGGCCTAAGTGATACTCTATCCTTGTGGAAAATCAAGAACGGTGGTTTAATAGATAGGGCTTGAAGCTCTGAGACTCTTCTTGCAGAAGTAATTGCAACTAAGAAGGCAGTTTTCCAAGACAGATATTTTAACTCACATGTAGCAGCAGGTTCGAAAGGGGAAGATGTTAATGCACGAAGCACCAAATCAAGATCCCACGGAGGCAGGATGAAAACTGGGGTCTTAACAGGCCCGCACCTTTAATAAAAGTCTTGCATAATCTGCTGCTCATCAATGGAGGATCCATAGATTCGTGGAATTTAGAGATAGCCGCCAGTTGTACTTTAATAGTAGAGACAGAAGATCCTTGATTAAACAGGGATGTTAAAAATTTCAAAACTTCCGGGATCGGAGCAGTGATAGGGTCTAAACCCCTGAGTTGAGCCCAGATAGCAAACCTCTTCCACTTACTGAGGTACAATTTGTTAGTGGTGGGTTTGTGGGCTGAAGATAAAATGTGAATAACTTCCGGGTCTAATGTGTGACTTCTGACTAAAGTCGGAAGTGGAGGAGCCAGGCTGTCAACTTCAAGGAGCGTAGGGACTGATGCTGTTGTCCCGACTGATGGATTAGCAGATCCGGAGTTAGATCTAACGTCCAAGGATCGTCCACCGCATGTTTCTTCAGGTAGGGAAACCATACCTGACGAGGCCAGTATGGAGCAATCAGTATCATTGTGGACCCCAATTGAGAAGCTTTTTGAATGACTTTGGAGAGAAGTGGTATTGGAGGGAAGGCATAAAGTAGCCCTGTTGGCCAAGGTTGTGCTAGAGCATCCATAGCTGCTTCCCCTTGATGTGGGGTCAAGGAGAAGAACCTTTTGCACTTCGTGTTTAGTGGTGTTGCAAATAGATCGCAGCACGGCGTTCCCCATCTCCTGAAAACCTGAGCTGCTACTGTTTCGTTTAGGGACCACTCGTGAGGAGAGAGAATTGTCCTGCTCAATTTGTCTGCCAATATATTTGATTTCCCCGGAATGTGGGTCGCTACCAAGAAGCGGTTGGTAGCTACAGCCCATTCCCACACCCTCATGGCCTCTCTGCAAAGGGGGTAAGATCTGGTCTCTCCTTGTTTGTTCAGATACCAGACCACCGACATGTTGTCTGTGTGGATGGCGATGATGCCCTGAGGAAGAAACTTGTGTAAGGCCTGTAGGGATAGAAGTACAGCCCTCATCTCCAACACATTGATGTGGAGAAGAGCTTCGTCTGGAAGCCAGGAGCCCTGAACTAACCTGCCCAGACAATGCCCCCCCCACCCTATCTGGGAGGCATCTGTCGTCAGGGTAACCACTGGAGAGGGAATAACAAAGGGGCTTCCTTGATTTAGATTGGATGTCTGAAGCCACCAGCGAAGGTCCCGCTTGCATGTTTCCGTAATCATGATGTGATGATTGAGGGGAAGATCCTGAAAGGACCATTGAGTTGACAATAGCCACTGAAGAATCCTCATGTGCAATCTTGCCAGAGGAACTAAAAGAACCGTGGCAGACATTGAACCTAAAACTTGTAGAACCATCCTGGCTGGGGCTTTGGATCTTGAAATCAGAGCTTGAACTTGGCCCTGTAAAGTTTGGATCCTTTCGGCAGGAAGAAAAACGCGCATCAATTTTGAGTCTATCTCTGCTCCTATGAACCTTATGCGCTGAGAGGGCAGCAAGACAGACTTTGACCAATTGAATGTAATCCCCAGGGTAGCACCCAGGGAGATGGTGGCTTTGAGGTTGTCCATTAGTAGATGCCTGGTGGTGGCAGTCAGGAGCCAGTCGTCCAGATAGGGAAACACTTGGAATCCAAGACTTCTCAGGTGAGCCGTCACTACTGCCAAACACTTGGTGAACACCCTGGGGCTGTGGTGAGACCAAAGGGCAGAGCACAAAATTGGTAATGACTGACTCCCAGGCTGAAGCGCAGATACCTCCTGGACGCCTGATGTATCGGTATGTGATAATAGGCGTCCTTGAGGTCTATGGAGCACATCCAAACATCCTTCTCCAACAATGGGAGAATGGATTGTAACGTGACCATTCGGAATTTGGATTTCGTGACGGATTGGTTCAGTCTGCTGAGATCCAATATTGGTCTCAGGTCCCCTGTCTTTTGGCACTAAAAGAACCTGGAGTAATTTCGGATCCGATCTGGTCTGTGGGGACCGGTTGGATGACTCCTTTTCTAGCAGCTTTAAAGCTTCTGCGGCTGCAATTTCCCTTTGACTGGGTGGTGGGTCCGGGATTTTTGGACGGTGGTGGTGAGTATGTGAATGGGATGGTGTAACCTCCGGCAATAATCCAAGCACCCATCTGTCCTGAGTGATTGACTCCCAGGCTTTTAGGTGCTTGGCAACGACACCCGACTGGCTCGAGCAGCACAGCCGGGCAATCCCTCATGATGTGTGGGAGGCTGAAGAGCCACGAAAGGACTCGGTCTCCAGAATTGCGGGCCCTCTGCCGCCTCTGGGACGGCGTCTCCCAGAAAAATTTCCCGTCCTCTGCCTCTGGAAGGGGAATCTTCCTGCTGTTGAGGAAAAACTTACGTGATTTCGGAACCACATCTTCCCCTCCTTTGGCCTTGGGATAAGGCCGAAGGGAGTGGAATAACGGGCACCTACGGCAGATAAAGTTTTTCCCTCTTGCTCACAGCGGGTAAGGGTGTCTTTAACCTTGGGTCCAAACAAAGAGGACCCATCAAAGGAGCGTCGAAGGAAGACTTGAAGGCCTCCAGAACTGACACAAGCGGAGCCAGGCTTGTCTCCGTAGAGCCACGCCTGTGCCTGCCGCTCTACCTGCCCCTTCGGCCGCATAGGAAATGAGCCTCATGGACGAGTTAGAAATTGACGTAAGGATAGCCAATTGAGAGCTAACCGACTGGGCTAGCTGCTCAGGTAGGTTACCCGAGAGGGAATCTGACAGCTCCTTGACCAGATCCCTCTGAAGCCTGGTAAAATGTGCCAAATAATTCAGAGACCTTAAAGTAAAGGCCGCTGAAGTCAGGGTGCGCTTCCCGTACCTGTCCATGCTCCTAGACTCCTTATTAGGAGGATGGACGGACGTTGAAGCCTCTGCCACGTCCTGTTGTGTAGCAGATGCCACCACCATGGCATCTACAGCCACGCCTTTAGTGAGGAACTCCTTCTTGGGTGGGGCAGACAAAAATTTATTAGGACGAGAAGGGACTGGTTCCACGGTATCTGGATGTTCCCACGCCCTTTGACAAACTAAATCCAGAAGCTCGTCGAAGGGCGGAGACACCCAGGAGGCGGAGGGCTGAGCCCCAAAGGCCTTGAGGAGCACTGACTCATCAGCAGAGGGGTTTGGATATCCAGCCTCGTTGTTTGAGGATCTCTAAGATGTCTGCAAATGAGACATAATCCGAGGGCGGCTTCTGGGACCCCTCCGCCTCTTCAAGATCAGTGTCCGATGTAATAGACTCGGGAGTCCACGTGCTTCCTCTTGCACGATCTCTTCCTCGGGGTTCCTCCAAGACAACTCCAAGAACCCTCAGGAGGAGGGGAACCCTTACCTCAGGCCCAGGGGCTCCGCTGCCTACGGACAGGGGAACTGCCAAAGACCCAGTCTCCACGCCCAGGGAAGGTGCCGGTAAAGCTGGAGAGATGGCCGAAGACTTGGCCAAGGCACTCCTCATAGCCCTGAAAGCCGGACCCCCAGAATCCTGGGAGTGTCCAGTCTCCGGAGCCATGATAGCAGACGGCAATCCCGCAGCCGAAGCACCGAGAGGGAGGCTCGGAACCGAAAGCATAGGTCCCGAAACATCACCCCCGGGTCCAGCCGAAGAAGTCCGTGTACCAAACTCGGACCCGAAGGCCCGGGTTGGAGTAAGGGTCGGAGCCGACCCTAAGATCTCCACCGGCTCCAACAGCATCTGCTCCGACGGAGCCGAAGCGGTCGGAGGAGGAACAGCCATGGGATGGGCATGGGCTATCGGCTCCAAAGCCAACTGGGTCGGAGCCGAAACAAATTTTTGAAAGACTGGGGACTGGAACAGTCTTTGGAGCACCCTGTCTATATCCGAATCCGACATCGTCGAGGACTTAGAGGATACTGAACGGGTTCGAGAAGGCCTCTCCAACGGCCCCAAAGGACTAGGGGACCGGCTCCGAGGCGACTCGATGATTATCGGCGCCGAGGGAATACCCACAGTAGTTTCCATCGGTGCCGAGGAGGACTTGGCGCCGAGGAGGAAGTGTCTGAGCGGGCAACCCTAGTCGGCTCCGAGACCAGTGGAGCCGACGAAGGTGACCCGCCTCGATGCCCCAGCCATCGGCTCCGAAGCCGAGGAGTCGAGACTGGTGGCATCGAGGCAGACCGCCCCTCGGCTCCAAGTCCTTGGAGCCGAAGGAGAAGCCTGCCTATGTCTTTTGGCGGCGGATCCGACGGACTGGTCGGAGCCGACGCCTTCTTCTTTTGGTTGGAGAAGGAGAGGATGCTAGAGCTTCTTCGAAGGAGGGTTTGATTAAGCCTTTAAGAATAAGCTTATTTTTCCTCTCCTGGAGGACCCTAGAGGAAAAAGCGTGACACACGCTGCATGACTCCTGTAAATGTTTTGCACCCAAACAATAAACACAGAGAGAGTGGTCATCTGTGATTGACATTTTAAAATTACATTTGGTGCATTTTTTGAAGCCCGAAGGCCTAGGATTTTGAGACATTATGACCAAAAATGCAGTAATTTTCTGACAGCAAGAACACACAATCCTAATTTAACTTTACTTAACTGACTCTACAAAAATCAGTTTAGAACTGCCGGTTTAACAATCCGAACAACAAGAAACTCAAGGGGATCTGAAATCCCAAAAGTTTGAGTGGGGTTAACTGACCGGGAAAGGCCCTACAGATAAAGGAGGCCTGAAATCAGAAACAACGCCCAATCACTCAACAAGTTTTCACAAAAAACCTTCAATCACTACACAAAGCACAGAGTAGCCGTTAAAACAGCTTTTTATGACAGGAAAAGCAATTTTCTGACAGAAAAAAGTAAGTAAAATTACTACTCAGCTCAGCCAGCTCGAGACCACGTCTTCGCTAGTTAGCGGCAAACGAGATCTGGGGGACTGGTAGTGGTGCATCCTGGGATATAGTAAGCTCAGCCAATAAGAGACTTCGCTCTTTGGCATAAGCGTGCCGAGTCGGAGCCGAGGGATCGGCTCCGAACCCATCAGTCAGAATGTAGGCGAGATGGATCCCAAACATCTGAAGTTATGGTGAGTACATAACTAAAAGTTATACACTACAAAGACCACAGCCTTCACTGCAACATAAACAAGCCACATTTTATGGACAGGTTCTTGACACAAAAACCTTCAACTTCTGTAAAAAGCTCCTCTCATTATCAAACAATGTAGTTCAGCAACACGATGGCTGAATGGATAGCCATAAATGTAGTCCTTGGGTAAGTAGCATAGCCTTCATCAAACCAGATGGAAAATCCACATACTAACCTTTCCCAGCTGGATGGCTAAGATCTAATATTGGTTACTCAAGTCTAGTTGCCCAACAAGAGGGGCATGTTTAACTAAGAATTCCATTTGCAAAATTATATTCAGTTGTTGTTGTATACATATTAAATCTCTCTCTCTCACACACACAAAAAAAGCCCCTACTTGTAAAATAGGCAACCTCAGTAATCACATGACACCCACTCTGAGGAAGTTGCGATACCTATAGGCGACGAAAAGTGTATGAGTTACTGCACGCTTAAAGACTGTTTACTTTTTACTTGTTTTACTCGTGGAGTTAATAAAGTGGTTGCTATTGGTCGTTTGCCAGCTGTTCGGTGGACTTTTTTCTAAGGCGAGATAGGATCACATAACATCCTGTATTTCTGAGGTGGAGGAAGTCTCTTAAGGCAGGATCTTTCTTAGCTTGGAAAGCAAGCCAATGATAAAATTTATAGGGGCCAGTGAGAGACAGAGGAAAGCAAGAAGCTTTTGTCTGTTTGGATAACTAAGTGAACTTAGTCCTTTGAACTTTTTTGTCAGAAATGGTTGTAGTCTTTCTTTTGGCAGGGTGTTTTGCTGAGGCACATACCAAAAGGGGCATTGCACTCAATAATGGCTCTTGTAAAGGAAGAATACAGGGATGTTATGACCTCCTTGTCCCTGGATGAGATACCCTTACTAATGAAGTGGGCCATGTAAAAAGCTTTCCTTACAACGAAGACAACGTGGTGGCCAAAAGTCAGGTTTCTATCAACTTGGGTGCCCTTAGTACCGTACAACTTACTGCGTTTTTCCAACATTGTTATTAATGTGATAATTTGTGGGGAGATCACTCTCCTCAAAGGGGATGATGATGCATTTTTGGGCATTTAGCTTGAGGCTATATTTCTGGCACTAGTCATTTGTTTGGGCGAGACCCTCTTGTAGCTTATTCAGAATTGTTTTATTAAGTCATTAATGTGAATTCTTTACTTTATTGCAAATTTGTTGGGTTATTTTTGTGGATTATAGTATTGTAGGACTGCTGATGTTGACATTTTATGTAGTTGGACTGCTGGAATGGTTTTCCCAGTGAGAAATGCTAGTGCTGTAGTGAATATCTGTTTATTTGTATAAAAAAAAATATTTTATACATATATTAGATAGATAGATATAGATATATTAACTAAGATGTTAGAGTTAACTGTTAGATTAGAGAATTAGATTTAGAATGAGAATTACAGTTTTAAGGCAAATATTAGGTATTTATTACATTTATTCATTGTTCAAATGCACCTACAGTACAGCCAGGAGGTCGACTGTGGTCTTCCGGAGCAACGAAAGAGTTAACTATATGATATATTTTATATGCGGCCCCAAGACCATTTCTGTTCACTCAATGCGGCCCCAGCAAGCCAAAAGGTTGGACATCCCTGAGGGTAGGGAAAAACTGACTCCCACAGCAGACAGAGTTTTTCCCTCTTGCTCGCACCTAGTGAGAGTGTCCTTCACCTTGGTTCCGAATAAGGAGGAACCATCAAACGGGGCATTGGTGAATGTAGACTTGAAGGCCTCTGCGAAATTACAGAGGCGCATCCAGGAGCGTCTCCTAAGAGCAACTCCCGAACTAGCTGCCCTACCCGCTCCTTCGGCTGAATAAGAGATCAGCCTCATGGAGGAATTAGCAATAGAGTTGAGGGTAGACATCCGAGTGTTGACCTTCTGAGCCACCGCATCAGAAACCTTACCCTGTAGAGCATCTCCAAGCTCTTTCAGGAGATCTCTTTGGAGCCGTGTAAAATGAGATAAGTAATTCAGTGACTGCAGTGTAAAGGCCGCTGAAGAAAACATACGCTTCCCGTACCGGTCCATGGTCCTAGACTCCTTGTTAGGAGGATGGACGGTAGACGAAGTCTCAGCCAGTTCCTTCTTGGTGGCCATTGCCACCACCATGGAATCTACAGGAACTCCCTTGGATAGAAACTCTTTGTCAGAGGGGGCAGACAAGAATTTGTTGGGTCTCCTGGGGACTGGTTCCACAGAGTTAGGGGTTTCCCACACCCTTCGACAAACCAGATCTAAAAGCTCGAAGGGTGGAGACACCCAGGAGGCAGAGGGCTAAGCCCCGAAGGCCTTCAGGAACATCGACCCCTCCTCGGAGGGAGCTTTGGAGGGCCAGTCACCCTTCTGCTTCAAAATTTCCAGGATGTCAGAGAAACAGACATCCTCAGAGGATGACTTGGGGGACCCCTCAGATTCCTCGAGGTCGGTATCTGACGTGAGGGACTCATCTTGGGAGTCAATGTGCTTCCTCTTGCACGTTCTTTTTCTGGGTGGCTCCTCAGGCAAAAACACTGAGGGGCCCTCAGAAATAAGGGGACCACTCATGCGGGTATCCTGAGGCCTTGGGTCTCCACTGTCGAAAGATAGAGGGTGATTAGAGACCCGCACCGGATGGAAGGGACAGAGTGTCAGCGCCGAATGATGTCGCTGAGGACCTGGCCAGTGCGCTCCGCATGACCTCCAAAGCTGGTCTCCCCGGCTCCAAAGAGCGACCAGCTGTGTAAGACCTCGGAGCAGAAGGGACAAGGTCCGAAGCCAACGCAGGGGTCAGGCTTCCCCAAGCTGAAGCACCGAGAGGGAGACTAGGAGCCAAAAAGCGACCCGAGGCCTCCTCCTTAGGTCCGACAGAGAAACTGAGTCCTGGACCCCGTGGACAGTGCCGACGGGGTCGGAGCTGTAGCCGGAGCCGATAAGCTAGGATGGGCCATCGGAGCCGACCTAGGGACATCTGATGGCGCCGACCACTCCGGCTCCGAAAGCTGAGATTCAATTGGAGGAGGAAGTATTGACACTGGTTGGGTGACAGGCTCTGGAGCAGACTGGGCTGGAGCTGAAAACAATTTTGCCAGAACCGGTGACTGGAGAAGTCTCTGCACCACTATATCTATATCCACATCTGAAAGAGTCCTGGAGGACCTAGGAGATAAGGAGGGAGCTCTAGACCTCCTCTCCGAAGGAGACCTACAAGGAGGAGAGACCGGCCTAAAATTTGGAGACCGGCTCCGAACTAGTACCTCCGCAATTGGCTCTGAGGGACTTGGAGCTGAAGCAGATTTGGTCAATACACTAACTTCCTGCGGCTCCGAGGACAGTGGAGCCGAGGATGCCACAGAAGATTTCACTACTTTTTCCGGAGGCTCCGAGGATACAGATGGAGCCGGAGAACACCTTTTTGCCTTAGAGGAAGAGGACTTAAAACTAGAAGCCCTTCCCAAATCCTCCTCGGAGGGGTTTCAAAAGTCCTTTCAAAATTAGTTTGTTCTTCCCCTCCTGAAGAACACGTGGGCTAAATGCATGGCAAAAAGTACAAGATTCCTGGAGGTGAATAGCCCCCAGACAATAAACACAGAGTGTCCATCAGTGATGGACATCTTATAACCATATTTAGAACACTTCTTAAAGCCAGAGGGCTTATGCTCTTTCGCATCCTTAGACATGATGAAAGAAAAAACAACCGTTAATAACAGTAAACCACTGATATATATATAAAGCGCGGGAACTAAGCAAAAACCACAACAGACAAAAACACCAGACCTCTAACTTAATCGGTCTCAACAGGAAAACACAAGGAACGACTAGGTCCTCTAATTTAAACGGTCCTAGCCCAAAGGATAGGTACCTACTAACTAACAAGAAACACTGAAGGGGTGGACTAAGTCCTCTAAGTGAAATGGGCATAGCCCGTAGGGGAAACAGCGGGGCACCACAAAAGACAATAATACCAGAAACAGTTTTTACCAAGTACACACACACACACAACACACAGCTATGTAAATAGCGTTTTGTTTTTGAAGCAAAAACTGTCAATAAAGACAAAAAAGGTACTTAGCCACAGCCAAGAGCGAGACCACGTCCGAGCTACACGAGCAGCAAACGAGATCTGGGGAAAGGGAGCAGTGCAGCATGGGATACCTTCTTAGCCAAGCCAACTGAAAGACTTCGAACTAGAGTATGGCCGAGTCAGAGCCGAGGTTCGGCTCCGAACCCACGGGTAAGAATGTAGGCGAGATTGGACTACATAACATTCCAAGTTATGTTTGTCGCCTTGCAGTAAAAGGTTCTCTAGTTTGAGTCTCAACTGGGTTGCCTTCTCTGCGGAGTCTGGATGCCCACCCTGAGCTTCTCCTGTGGGTTTTCTCCAGGTGCTAAGGTTTCCTCCCACATTCCATAAACATGCAGTAGGTGTACCTGTGGATGCTCTAAATTGGCCATAGGTGTCAGTGTGCATGAGAATTAGTGGTATGAAAGACAGTGCAGTTGTTTAAAATATTATCATAAGAGTAGATATCCTTCTTTTCATTGTTGCAGTATTCCTTACCTAAGGGATCCCCCCTGCTAATGATAGCCCAACAAAGTACAGTTGTGTACACTTACCATAAATGTAGATGTTCGAGTGTATTCACTGTTGCAGTCATTACATTTGGGTACTCTGCTAGCAGGTTGCCCTTAGCCTGATTAACAAAGTCTTGGGTCCTGCGTCGGTTGCTGTCCCTTCTTCCGTGACGTCAGGTCGTCAGGGGTATAAAACATGCAGCCGACGCCATTACATCAGTTTTTCTTGCCCCAGATGTCAGGTGCCCCCAAATGGGGAGATATATATATATATATATATAATTTAAAACACAAAACATATACCTCCAAACAAAAGCAAATACACCGAAAAGGCTTTTAATCATAGTAAAAGAAAGGAAAGGTATAGTTAGAGAAAAACAAGGGGCTGGAGGGTGGGTAACCAGGACTGCAACAGTGAATACACTCAAACATCTACATTTATGGTAAGTGTACACAACTGTACTATGTTCTTCGTGTTTCACTGTTGCAGTCATTACATTTGGGCAGAATCCCAAAGCTATGGTTGGAAGGATGGGTTTATACAGCATTAGGAGCAGCTCTAAGGCCCTGCAGGACAGAAGTGGCAAAGCCAGCTCTGGATTTAGAGAAGAGAGGTAATAATGTTTGGTGAACGTATGAACTGAGCTCCAGGTAGCAGCTTCTAGAATGTCTCTGGTAGGAACCCCTCTGAGAAAGGCTGCAGAAAAAGATGCAGCCCTGGTGGAATGAGATCTGATCCCCTTGGGGATAGGTTTACCATGGTGCATATAGCAGAAACTAATACAATGGCTTATCCAATTGGAAATAGTCTGCTTTGAAATAGCCTTTCCCTCTGCCCCTGCAGCAAATGCCACCAATAGTTGTTCAGATTTCCTTAAAGATTTTGTCCTGTTTAAGAAGAATCTAAGTTGTCTGTGTACATCCAATGAATGCAGAATCCATTCACCCTTGTTCTGTGGATTGGGGAAGAAAGCTGGAAGATGAATGGTCCGATTAAGAACCACACTGGATACCACCTTAGGCATAAAGGATGGATTGGTCCTGAGAGCCACCCTGTCCGGATAAAAAATAATGAAAGGCTCCACTGCCATAAGAGCCTGTAATTCTGAAATCGTTCTAGCTGAAGTGACTGCTAAAAGGAAAGCTGTTTTCCAAGAGAGACATTTTAGGTCGCAGTAGCAGCTGGCTCAAAAGAGTTTTTCCAAAACAAAATTGAGGTCCCATGCAGGAGTTGGTGCTCTCCTGGGAGGTCTTACATTTTTGGCCCCTCTGAGATACTGCTTTAGCAGAGGATGAGAGAAGATGGGAGGCTCTGTGTTGTAATGAGCTGAAATGGCAAGAGGCATGGATTTTTATGGAAGAAAAAGATAGGCCCTTGTGAAGCATCTCAGTTAAGTATTGCAGAATCTGAGGAATATTAGGTATTACTGTACTTATTCCTTGTAACTGGTTCATGGCACAGAATCTTTTCCATTTGTCAGCATAAGATTTTCTAGTACTAGGCCTTTTAGCCTCCAAAATTACATCCATCACAGGTTTGCTGAGAGGTGCCAAGGGTGAAATTAGTTGATTAGCCACGCTGCAAGATTCAAAGTTTGGAGCAGAGTGTGCAGAATTTGGTAGTTCTGCTGAGACAGTAGGTAAGGCATCTGAGGCAGGTGCCACAGAGGAAAGTGTGACACATTGCGCAGGAATGGGTACCAGTGTTGGCGAGGCCAGTCTGAAGCAATCAGAATAATTTTTGGTTTGTCCTGTCTGACTTTTAGTAGGACTTTGGAGAGCAGAGGCAGAGAGGGAAAAGCATAGACTGATAGGTTTTTCCAGCTGAATGATAGAGCATCCACTTTCCAAGCTTTTTTGTGATGAATTCTTGTGCAGAATTTGTCCAACTGATAGCTCTGGGGTGAGGCAAAAATATCTGTGTGGGGGTTCTCCCATTTGCGTGTCAACATGTTGAAAATTTGTGGTTCCAGTTTCCATTCTTGGGGGTCCATAAGATTTCTGCTTAGTTCATCTGCCAGAATATTTAGCTTTCCTGGCAGGGATTGAGCGTGTAGATGTAATTGATAAGTCAAGGTTATGTTCCACAATGCCATGGATAGTCTGCAAAGGGGGTAGGAATGTGTACCCCCCTGCATGTTTATGTACCATATGACTGTGGTGTTGTCTGTCTTTATCAGTAGTTGTCCTGGATGAAGGTAGTCCTTGAAGGCTGTCAGAGCATTCTGTACAGCTAGCATCTCTTTCTGATTGATATGTAGGTGCATTTGAGTTGGTCTCCATTTGCCCTGAATGCATTTCCCTGCCAGATGCACCCCACCAAGCATAGTCTGATGCATCTGTAGTTAGGGTTTGAGCGGCAGGGGGTGGAGTGAATGGCAGTCCCTTGTTTTGGTGGCAGGCCTCTGCCCACCATAGAAACTCTAGTTGCAGGCAAGGTATAATAGGAATCATTGTTTCCAGGCTGTGACAATGTTGAATCCATAAACTTTTTAGGTACTACGGAAGTTTCCTCATATGCAGTCTTGCATATGGAATTAGAAGAATGCAGGAGGCCATGAACCCCAAGGCCTGCAGAATTTGTCTTGCAGATATAGCTAGGCTTTTGTGGCCACCTGTTTGAAGTAAGTCATCAATTGAATTTGCTTTTCTGGCGTAAGGCAAGTCATCTGGGCAGTTGTATTCAAGCTTGCACCCAGGAATGTAATTTTTTGAGAGGGTACCAGTTGTGATTTCTTTTCATTTATGGTGTATCCTAGACAAGTTAGAACCCTTTTTACATATGCCAGATGCTGTAGAAGAGTTCCTTGTTTTCTGCCTGAATTAGACAATCGTCCAGATCTGGATAAATTTGAATATTTCTTTGCCTGCAAAATGCAATTACTGGTGCCAGGCACTTTGTGAAGTCCCTGGGCGCAGTAGATAAGCCAAAGGGCAGTGCAGAGAACTGGTAATGCAAGTAGCCTGCTTTGAAGCGGAGGTATCTTCTGCAAGATTAGTTACCAACCAGACATCTTTGCCTAGCATAGGTAGTAACTGTTGAAGAGTCAGCATCTTGAATTTTGGAATATCCAGAAATGTACTTAGAATGGATAAGTCCAGAATTGGACGCCATGATTTGTCTTTTCTGGGTACCAGGAAAAGTCTTGAATAGAAACCTTGTCCCTTTTCCTCTTCTGGTACTGGCTGAATAGCCCCCATATTCATGAGGGACAGAATTTCTGGGCCTCTGCCCACTGACTTGGAGGCAGATCTGGCCATCAGTTTGGGATTGGCAATGTGAGGAAATAAAATCTGTATCCCAGGGATACTATATTTAAAACCCATTTGTCCTGGGTAATCAGTTGCCAGTTTTGTGCATGAAGTGCCAGTTTTCCCCCTAAAGGGGCGGCCAAAAGTAAGTGCTTGGTGATTGTAGAGGAAAGTCATTGAGACTGTTTACCATAGGGAGGTGCCTTGTTACTTCTAGGTTTGGAGGTGGAGGCACCCCATTGTTTTGTTCTGAAAGTTCCTTGTGACTGAAACCTGGAGCCTTTGGAATGTCTGGATTTGACTTGAGCGGCTCTCGAGGGAACTGGAAAGGACCAGTTCTTAATAGGTCAGTGCCTACTAAATCTGGGTGGCTGCACTTGTAAGAAATCTTTCACAGTCTGCATAGATTTAGCTTTATCTTCCATCTTTTTTAAAACTTCTTCAGCCTTATTACCAAAGAGACTGTCCTGTTGTAAAGGAGCATCCAACAATTTTGCTTTAACATGGTCAGGCAGATTTTGTTCTGAGCCAAGCATGTCTTCTGATCACAGATCCAGTTACAGCAGCCTTGCAAGTGGCCTCCAAAGAATCAAAACCACATTGCAAAGTACTTTTTCCAACTTGTTCAGCTGAATGTAATAAATCCTGCAACTCTATTTTCCACACAGTCAGATCAACATAATTTTCTGTTTAAGTAGACTCATGACATGATATTTAAGCATATAAAATTGACAGTTTAAAGCCCTGACTGCCAAGGTTGCAGACGTGTAAACCTTCTTACCCCATCTATCCAGCGCCCTGGAATCCCTGTCAGAAGGGGTAGGATTTTTAGCAGTAGAGGCCTTAACGCCCTTGGGACCCTGAGAAATGGTTTCAGGATCAGCAGTAGGGTTTTTGAAAAGGAATTTGTAGGAGTCAGGAACCCTGTAGTATCTGTCTGGCTTACTAGGAGCTGGAGGAAGAGAATCAGGAATCATACTGGATTCTGAAAAAACATTAACAATGTCTACAACAGGAGGTATAGCCAAAGGCCTATGCTGAGGAAGAAGAAGAAAATCCCTAAGTCTCTTTTTAGATTCAGAGAAATCCTGACTCTCCCCGTGGAAGTGTTCCCTTAAGGTATGTAAAGTTTCTCCAAAAGAGAAATCCTCAGGAGGAGAAGCAGAAGGGATGGAATCTTCTGCATCAGAGTCCTCATAAGTAGGTATAGATAAATCTTGTTCAGAAGAAGAATCAGAAGAAATAGAAACCTGATCAGAAGGTTCATAGTCAGTGCCTTGCCTAGGCCTCTTAGCAGGAGGGGGATGGCTACCCCTGATCAAAATGGCTGAAGATTTAATTACCTTGATCATTAGTTGTTTAGGCATTGGGGCCTGCACACGTGGCCCAAGCGTCAGTTTTTTTAGACATAGAAGTAGATTTTGGCCTTAGTTTTGAAGATGGCGTCGGTTTAATATACAAATCTTTAGGCCTGAAAACACCCTCAGAAGCCAGTGCCTGCATAGCGGCTCCAGATCCATCTAAGGTAGAAACATCCATGGGTTCAATACTTAAAGCATCTTGCGGCATACCGGACTCCGAATGGGTCTCAGTAGAGGCCTGAGAATCAAAAGTAGCAGGTATCAGGGGCTGCAAAAGCGCCTCACTGAGTACCGATGAACTGGTGACTGGCTTAGGAGAAGTGTCGTCATCGGTTTTGGACCTCGACGGTCTGTCTCCGTCTTTTTCTTTGCGTTTTTTAGGTATTCCAGTAGTCTGATTCTAACAGACGACATTTCTGGATAGTTAAATCTTGAACCAAAGTATTAAGAAACAAAAATATACCGACGTTTAATCGTGTGGTGATTAAATTTAGCACAAAACTAACAGCAAGGCACGTTATGGTCAGGGCCTAGGCAAGGAATACAGTACAAATGAAAATCCTTATGAGGTATTTGCTTCCCACAAGTAATGCAATTAACTTTTACTGACACTGGTAAGGAGCAAGAAAAAGTTTCCCCAACGGGGTACTTAGCTTTTAGTTGAAGACTTCAGTTCTGAAACTCGAAAATGAAAATTTCAGGAGTCGGCCGACAGGCACTTGCGAACTGCTTCTGCTTCGGGCACCGCGTGGCAAGAAAAACTGATGTAATGGCATCGGCTGCATGTTTTATACCCCTGTCAACCTGACGTCATGGAAGAAGGGACAGCAACCGACGCAGGACCCAAGACTTTGTTAATCAGGCCGACTGAGGGCAACCTGCTAGCAGACTACCCAAATGTAATGGCTGCAACAGTGAAACACGAACATCCAGCCAGTACATCAAAGCTTTAGATATTACAGGAGCCATATGTCACACATATGCTCGCCGAGTGAGGTGTTGGGTATAAAGGTGACATATGGACTATACCTAGAAATGAAAAGCCCCAGGAGTAAAAGAGAAACCTTAGGGACAAAACACAACATGTACATCCAGAAAGAAAAGGAAACAATGGTCCCATGGCTAGGAGGGGAACAAAAACCCAGGACAAAAGCTAGAAAAGAGGGGGAAGGAGTGAGGGACCGAATACTGTGACAGTGAAAAGGACATCTACTGTTATGGTAAGACAACTGTACTATATCCTTCTTTCCTGTTGCAGTATTCTTTACCTAATGGAGAGTACAAGAGCTAAGAGGAAGGCAAAGAAGAGCCCCACACAAAGCCATGCAAGACTGCTCTGGCCCTGGAAATAACATCCTACTTGTAATGTTTAGTGAAAGTATGAACAGTGGACCAAGTAGCAGCCTCAAGGATGGAGATGGTATCCAAATCCATGAAAAAGGCAGCACAGGAGAAAACTGACCTAGCAGAATGTGCCTTTACAGATGAGGAAAGACACTTGGCATGAAAATAATAACAAAATGTAATAGCCTTAGAAATCTTGGAGATTAAAGAAAAAAAAAAAAGCTGTTCAGATTTATGAAATACTTCAGCATTATCTAAATAATACCCAAGCAGTCTATGCGAATTCCAATGTGTGAAGAACGTTCTCAATGGCAGAGTGTGAAGGAAAAAAGGAAGGAAAATGAATAGACTGATTAAGGGACAACTCATTGATTACCTTGGGCATAAAAGGATTATTATGAAAAGACACCCTTGTACTGAAGGAAAACTAAAGTCAGAATGGCCATGAGAGGCTGAAGTTCAGAAACTCTCTTGGCTAAAGTAAGAGTCAAAAGCAGAACAGTCTTCCAAGTGCAATGTTGCAAGGAAGCAAGCTCAAAACGAGCCTGGGTCAACTTTTCAAGTACAAAATTGAGGTCCAAGAAGGTGGAACAAGCCTCTGGGAGGCCTGATATGAAGGATGTCTTTAAGAAATTGTTTGTCCTAAACAGAGGCCACAGAAGAATTCAAGGGCAGACCAGCAGAAACTGCTGATACATGAGCTTTAACTGAAGAATACAGCAACCCAGACTGGAGCAAATCACAAAAACAAGAGAGACCCAAATAAACCTCCAAAGATTGGGGATCCTGATGGGGAAAGAGGCAACAGACAGAAAATCTATTCCATTTGGACATTTATAATTTCTCTGGTAGTGGGTTTCCTGGCCTCCTGCAGATCCCAAAGCAGGTTTCAGAAAAGAGGCACCTAAAAAGAATCAAAACCCTATCGCCCACAGTGTCATTTGAAGAGTGGACAGCTGAGGATGGATATAATGCTTTTGTCTTGTGTGAGAAGACATTCCCTGTGAGGTAACTTGTGGTGACTGCCCCTGGCCAGCTGAGAAAAAAGGGGGAACCAGTGCTTTCTGAAACAAAAGGGAGTCACTAGCAATATTTTGGAAGAGTCCTGTCTGATCCTGTGCAAAACTCGAGGCAACAGTAGAAGTGGGGGGGGGGGGGCATACAGAAACATTCCCTTCCAAGAAAAATGCAGGACATCCACTTACCAAGTCAGAGGACTTGGGATGCTGAAACAGAAATTGGAAGCTGTCTGTTCAGAGGGGAGGCAAAAAGATCTACCTGAGGAATACCCCAATGATGGACAATGTCCAGGAAAGTACAGTTTTGTACCTACCATAAATGTAGATGTTAGAGTGTCTTCACTGCTGCAGTCATTACACTTGGGTTATCCTGCCATCAGGCGGTCCCGCAGTCGGCCAGAGTTCCAAAGTCTTGGTCTGGCGTCAGCTGCTGTCGCTTCTTCCCAGACATCAGTGCGCCATGGGTATATAAGATGCAGCCGACACCATTTTCTTCAGTTTTTCTTGCCCCAGATGTCAGGTGTCCCCAAATAGGTAGGCAATACATATTGCTAATAAAGCATACATGAAAAATAAAACCAAAACGTTCAGCTACCAGCAAATACACCACATAGGTAGTACAGGGTAGAAAAGTGTAGATAAGTCCTAGCTAAGAAAAAGGGGATGGAGGGAGGGTAACCTGGACTGCAGCAGTGAAGACACTCAGACATCTACATTTATGGTAGGTACAAAACTGTACTATGTTTATCGTGTTTCACTGCTGCAGTCATTACACTTGGGTTGAATCCCAAAGCTGAGTCAGGGTGGCTGGATCTAGAGAGGATTTGGTGTGGCTATGAGGCCCTGCAGCGGCAAAGCCTGCTCTGGATCTGGAGTAAAGAGGCAAGTTGTAATGCTTGGTAAAGGTGTGCACTGAGCTCCAAGTTGCAGCTTCCAAAATGTCCTTGGTAGGTACTCCACTAAGATAGGCAGTAGAAGTTGCAGTTGCCCTGGTAGAATGTGGTCTAATGTTAGATGGTACACGCTTCCCATGCTGTGTGTAGCAGAACCGGATACAGTGTCCTATCCACTTTGAAATGGTCTGCTTTGAAATAGCCTTTCCCTGTGATCTTGCAGCATAGGATACAAACAGTTGCTCAGTTTTCCTGAAAGCTTTTGTTTTGCCCAGGTAGAAGCGTAATTGTCTGTGTATGTCCAAGGAATGTAAAATTTGGATAAAATGTTGGCAAGTGAATAGTTTGGTTAAGAGCCACACTGGACACCACCTTAGGCATAAATTAAGGGTTTGTTCTTAAGGAAACCATGTCTTGGTGAAAAATGATGAAGGGCTCCACTGCCATTAGTGCCTGTAGTTCTGAGGCTCTTCGTGCTGAGGTTATTGCCAGTAGCAGAGCAGTTTTCCATGATATACATTTTATTTCTGGTGTATTGGCTGGCTCAAAAGGAGGTAAAGTGAATTTTTCCAAGACAAAGTTGAGGTCCCAAGTAGGTGCTGGTGCTCACCGGGGCGGTCTTATGTTTTTAGTCCCTCTGTGGTACTGCTTTAGCAATGGATGAGAAAAAATAGGAGGATCTGTGTTGTAATGAGCCGAGATGGCAGAAACGTGGATCTTAATGGATGAGACCGATAGCCCTTTGTCCAGCATCTCAGTTAAATATTGTAGTATCTGAGGTATGTTAGGGACAAGAGGGTCAAGGCTTTGAGCCTGGTTCCAGGCACATAATCTCTTCCACTTTTCTGAATAAGATTTCCTGGTGCTAGCCCTCTCCTGGCCTCCAAAATGACATCCATAACAGCTTTAGAGAGAGGTGTTGCCTGTTTGGCTAATGAATCTGCCATGCAGCCAGAGAAGGTTTTGAGCTGACCATGCAGGATTTGATTGTTTTGTTGAGTCAGGTGTGGAATTTGAGGCAAAATCCAAGGTGGGCCTTAAGATAAGTTCTTTAAGATTGGGTACCAATGTTGGCATAGCCAGTCTGGAGCAATCAGAATCATCTGTGGGTTTTCTTGTCTGGCTTTTAGGAGAACCTTCGAAAGGGGAGGCGTAAGAGGGAAGGCATAAACGTGTAGGCCTTTCCAGCTGAACGAAAGAGCATTCACTTTCCATGCTTGTGTGTGATAAGTCCTTGTGCAGAATTTTTGCAGTTGGCAGTTCAGTGGGGAGGCAAAGAGATCTATGTCCAGGCACCCCCATGTTTGCATTATCATGCTGAAATCTTCTGAATTTAATTTCCACTCGTTAGGGTCCATGAAGTTTCTGCTTGGTTCGTCTGCCAGAGTATTTTTCTTTCCAGGCAGGAATTGTGCTTGCAAATGAACTTGATAAGTTAGAGCTGTGTTCCACAAGGTCATGGCTTGTCTGCATAGGGGGTAAGAATGAGTGCCCCCTTGCTTATGTACCACATTACTGTGGTGTTGTCTGTCTTTAAAAGTAATTGTCCTGGATGCAGAAGGTCCTTGAAAGCTGTTAGGGCATTTCGTACAGCCAACATCTCTTTTTGACTGATGTGTAGATGCAGTTGGTCTGTGGTCCATTTGCCCTGAATACATTTTCCTGCCATGTGTGCTCCCCCCAGGCGTAATCCGAAGCATCTGTTGTTAGAGTCTGCCTGGCTGTGGGTAGATTGAAAGGCTGACCCTTGTTGAGGTGACATGCCTGTGCCCACCATCGAAACTCCTGTTGCAGGCAGGGAATTAGTGGTATTTCCGTTTCCAAGCTGTGAGTGTTGAGTCCAAACACATTTTAGGTACCACTGTAATTTCCTCATATGCAGTCTAGCATATGGAACTAGAAGTATGCAGGATGCCATGAATCCCAAGGCCTGCAGAAGTTTTCTTGCAGGGAGTTGGGACTTTGTTGCCATCAATTGAAAATACTGAGTCAGTTGTCCTTCTCTGTCTGGAGTGAGATAAACCATCTGGGCCACTGAATTTAATCTGGTACCCAGGAATATTATCTCTTGTGAGGGCACTAGTTTTGATTTATTTTCGTTTACTGTGTACCCTAGGCAACTTAACTTTTTTTACAAACGCCAGATGCTTTAGAAGAATGTCCTTGCTCTCTGCTTGAATCAGACAGTCGTCCAGGTATGAATATATCTGAATTCCTTTTTGTCTGCAAAATGCAATTACTGGTGCCAGGCACTTTGTGAAGACCCTGGGTGCAGTAGATAAGCCAAGGGGCAGTGCAGAGAATTGGTAGTGCATTGAACCAGCTATGAATCTGAGGTATCTTCTGCAATTTTGTCTGATAGGGACATGCAGGTATGCCTCTTTGAGGTTCAAAGTAACAAGCCAAGCTTTCTTGCCCAACATGGGAAGGAGCTGCTGTAGTGTCAACATTTTGAACTTCGGAACATCCAGGCAAGTATTTAGAGTGGAAAGGTCTAGAATGGGTCTCCAGGCTTTGTCCTTTCTGGGTACCAGGAAGAGTCTTGAGTAAAAACCTTGTCCTTGTTCCTGCTGAGGTACTTTTTGAATAGCTCTCATGTCCATGAGGGCTGTAATTTGTTTTTGTGCCTCTGCCCATTGATTTTGTGGCAGGTCTGGTATTCTTTTTAACCTTGGTAAAGTGTGAAAATGGAACCTGTAACCTTGAGACACAATATTCAGCACCCATTTGTCCTGGGTGATTGTTTGCCAGTTTTGTGAAAAAAGTGCTAGTTTCCCCCCTAAGGGAGCTGCCAACAGGATAGAGTTTGGCATTGGAAGGGGAAAGTCACTGAGATAGTTTCCTGTAAGGCTGTGACTTGTCCTCACCTCCTTTGGGTGTTGAAGTGTCCCACTATCATGGTCTGTAAGATCCTTGGGACTGAGATCTGCCTCTTGGGCATCTATATCTGCCTCTTTGTGGCCTGCCTGACACTGGAAAGGACCAATTTTTAGTAGGCCAATTTCTGCTAAATCTTGGTGGCTGTACCTGTAAGAAATCCTTTACTGTTTGCATAGATTTTGCCTTATCCTCCATTTTCTTTAAAACCTCCTCAGCTTTAACACCAAATAAAATATCTTGCTGTAAAGGAGCATCTAATAATTTCGCCTTGACACGATCTGGTAAGGTTTGTTACTTTAACCAAGCATGCCTTCGAATCACAGATCCTGTAACTGCTGCTCTACAAGAAGCTTCTAATGAATCAAAACCACACTGCAAAGTATGTTTTCCCACTTGTTCAGCTGCATGCAATAAATCCTGCATTTCCTTAAAATCAGGTTGTTCTGCACTTGTGCTCATTTTCTGTTTTAACTGAGACAGTAAATATCTGTGCAAAGTTTCCCCAAAAGAGTAATCCTCAGGAGGAGAGGCTGAAGGAATAGATTCTTCAGCATCAGAGTCTTCGTAGGGGGGTAAGGAATATCCCTTGTCTGAAGAGGAGTCAGAATATAAAGAAATCTGGTCAGAGGAATCATAGCCTGTATCCTGCCTAGGCCTTTTATCAGGAGGGGGATGGTTACCCCTGATCAGAGTAATTAAGTCTTCGGCCATTTTGAGCATCTGCTTTTTAGGCATGGAGGCCTGTCCAGGTGAATGCTGTACTTGCTTCTTTGTCTTTAAAGTTGCTTTAGACTTGGCTGTAGATGCAATGGTAAGCTGAGTAGGTCTGAAAACACCCTCAGAAGCCGAAGCCTGCTCAGTGGCTCCGGACCCATCTGAAAGGTTAGTCTCCGTAGGCCCAACACCTTGAGTATCCAGAGGCCTAGGCAACTCCACGTGGGAGTCGGTTGTGGCCTGTGGCTCTGAGGTAACGGGTGTCAGGGGCTGCGAAAGCACCTCACTGAGAACCGGCAACTGGCCTAGAAGAGGCTTCGTCGTCAGTTTTGGGCCTCGGATGCCTGTCCTTATCCTTATCTTTGTGCTTTTTGTGAATACCGGTCGTCAGTTGTTCCGACGGCATGGTATAATTAAACCTTCGGCCAAAATAATGGCGTGCAAAATCAAACAGACGTTTAATAGCGTGTTTGTTAAATCTAGCACAAAACTGACTAGTGACATCGTGATCTGGGCCTAGTCATGGAATACAGTAAGAATGAAAATCCTTATGAGGTATTTGCTTCCCACAAGAAATACAGTTATTAACTTTTACTGACATCGGTCTGAGGGAAGAAAAAGTTTCCCCAACGGGGTACTTAGCTTTATTGAAGACTTCGGATCTGAAATCAAATATGAAATCTCAGGAGTCGGCCGACCGGCACTTGCGAACTGCTTTTGCTTCGGGCACCGCACGGCAAGAAAGACTGAAGAAAATGGCGTCGGCTGCATCTTATATACCCCTGGCACACTGACGTCAGGGAAGAAGTGACAGCAACCGATGCCGGACCAAGACTTTGGAACTCTGGCCGACTGCGGGACCGCCTGACGGCAGGATAACCCAAGTGTAATGACTGCAGCAGTGAAACATGATGAACATCATATCTCTGTGACACATCTATTCGTGAGCCTGTGTTCTGGACCTGCTCAAAGAATCTGCCATGAGATTGAGCTCTGAGGGAATGTAAATCACCTGAATGGTCACTAGATGCAAGATAGCTAGATCTCAGACTTGAACAGAGACATCTGGAAAGAAGGAACCTTGTGAAAGGTGTTGAGCACAGAAATATCCAGAATTGTATCCATGTATCTTTCTTCACAGGAAACAAACACATTCTGAAGTAAAACCCCTTCCCCACCTGGGCAAGTGGAACAAGTTGAATGGTGCCCCAATTCAAAAGCGACTGCAGAACCTCTGGAAAGTGAGGAAGTTTTTCTTGAGGAGGTTGAGGAATACCTGAAAAGGTATGTGTGTGTGTGTGGGGGGGTATTTCCAAACCATGAGCTCTCCCCTAACAGATAACAGACAAAACCCAAAGAGTCTGAGGTGATTCAATGCAAATTTGGAAGAGATAAAGAAAGGTGGAGAGACCACGGGACCTGGCAGAGGGGAAGGGATGGCCAAGCTTAAACAGAAAGTTTTGTTTTTAAACAAGAAATATCTTATATTAAATTATCAATTATGACATAGGCAATCATATATTTATATAAATGAAAACAAACCATACTGACATATTCTGTTGCAAATACATCACTTATAACATATCCAGTCACTGTCAATCAAAAATTACATGGCTCATTCAAATCCTGCCTTTTTAAAACCTCATTCCTCCTTCAACACGTTATTCTGCCTGTATTGTTCCAACAATTCCCATTTTTTATGTAATTTGCTCCTACCCTTTTACAAAGGTCCCATTTTCAGTTGTTTTATCTCTGATACTATGTTCACTGATTTCCATTTTCTAGTAACTACTTTCTTGGCAGCCACCATAATTAGAATCAGCAAGGCCTTACTATCTCTAGGCAATTCCGATTCTGTATCATAGTTCAAAAAGTAATTTCCTTAGTTATATCAATTTGCTCACCCAGTACTTCTGATAGAGTAGTATGCAGGGAATTTGCAAGTCTGCCAACTCATTACAATTCCAAAAAATATGTTCCAAATGACATTTTTATTCCCCATTACACCTCCAACTTTTGCTATCTACCTAAGGAAAAATTTTTTTGAGTCTACTTGGGGTGCAAAAATACCTATGTAAATACTTCAAATCAAATATCCTAAATGTTCTAAAGTTTGTTGCATATTTGAGAGTCATACATATATCCCCCATAGTATCTCTATGAATTGCTTATTCAATCTCTCTTCTCAATCTTTTCTAAACCCTTCTGACTGATTCATGCAATATTTTATATGCTGTACCAATTATCCCTTTAACAGCAGCTTATTTTTTAGATTCTACTAAAGACTCTACCAGTGCTGGTCTTTCCCTTAAGATCCCCCTATTTCTTTCTCTTTGCCTATACTCTGATATCAATCCTTGACAGGGAAAGCAATCTCTAGCCTGCAGCCCAAATAAATTCTTGGCCTCTTCTCATTCTTTTACCTTTTCCCTATTTGCGCCCAGTACCTTGGTTGCTTGGCCCATTTTCTCCAGTAAATTCCAGCCTCCTCTTGCCTATTGTCTGTATCCCTAACTGCAGTCATTCCCTATTGAAAAAAAATCTCCTTTCTCCATTTCCATGCTGGTTTAGTTCACAGAATACTTTTTGCTACTTTATAAATATAATATTTTGTGTGGTTATTATTATCCCCCCTTAGGATCTGGATCCAAAATCCCAGTGTCTCCTTGTTTCTTGAGCTTTCCCTCCAATTTCATCATCCCTTTCCACTTTGAGTTATAACTTTCTACTCATGCTATGTATAACAACCTTAACTGTGTAGCTCTTAAGTACCCCTTCAATTCAGGTAATTCTAAACCACCTTGTTCTATTGGAAGAATTAGCTTATCCTACTTGACTCTTACCATCTTCCTCTCCCAGATAAAATCTTTCAACTCTTTATTAACTGCTATCCACAGATTCTCCTCTGGTTGATAAAAAATGTGTGACCGCTGTATAAAAGTAAAGGGACTAAAACATTTTGACTGTTTGTATCTTGCTATCCATAAAACAGATCCTCCACTTTCTCAGGTTATTTTATCATGTCCCCATAAATATGGGTATTGCTGAAACAATCTGTGTGTGGGTACACTGTTGTACAGCTACTGCCTTTGTTTTATCTTCATTAATTTTGTCATCCGAAATGACGTGAAACTGTCTCACAATTTGTTCCACAACTGAAATGTCCTTTTCTGGTTTTATCAGGTATAAAATATCATCAAATGCACATAAAAAAGCTCTTTTTGACTATCATATCAATTATATCCTTATTTTCTTTGCCAATGGTTCTAAACATTCTGTAAATATCAAAGGGGAAACAGGACACCCTTGCCTATTTCCTCTCCTCAAACAGAACTTAACAGAGGGGTACCTGTGACAAAGGAAATACTGCCAGCTCAGCTAACTGGAATTTTGTAAATTATTATATGTCATTTGTGAATATTAATATGATTTATATAGAAATGTGACCGAGATACTGCATGTACAACTATCTGGAATTTTGTAAATAATCATATGTCATTTGTGAATATCAACATGTTCCATATGCTTGTCTTACAAATGTATTAGAACTGTGTGTTATGTGTATATAAAATTGCTGGTACAGAAGTGTGTGTTGAACAGGCTTTGTACACTGCTGAGCTTGGATGTGTGACCACAGCGTGCCCTGCTGGATTAGAGCAGAAATGTATATAAACTATTGTACATGTGTAAATCTATATGTTCTAACAGTGGGAACTAGAACATAGAAGGTTAACTTGCAAAACTTCAAGAAAATGGTTGAAATTAAATTGTTTTATGATTGTGCTATAAAAGTTCGTTTCAATACAGCAAGGAGACAGGATGTCTAAAACTAGGGTGCCTTCTGCATTGCTTTGTGTTTTGTTTGGTCTTCCAGCATGTGCAAAGATCGGAGAGATGAGTATTTTTTCACAGGGAGGTGCTAAAATATTGGTAGTTTCTGACTATGGGGATTTAGCTTGGGAACTAAAGTCAGGTGACAAAAAGTGATGTCTTCAAGCTAACCCAGCAGTAATATTTGATATTAATTAAAGAACTTTGAGAGAGATGGGGGTCATTTTGCATTTTGTCTTTGACCTAACAAGAACATCTACTCACCCCTCCTGCCTGCTTGTTGTTCTGTAACAAAGTTTTTAGGGCACAGTAACCGTTTTAAGATTCAGATAGGAATATAGTAAAGTATAGCTTAGATGTTTTCTTTATTTATTTGAGACTGTCCTGCAATGTTGTTTTAAATATTTCCTGTGATTTTGAAGTCTGATGTAACTGATTACTTACAGAGTATTGTCTTGTTGTTTTACTATTTATTATTAAATACAGTAAAAGCTTTCAATTGTGGCTAGTTGTTTGGAGATATTAAAGATTTTAGAGTGCTTGTATATCTATTTGGTG
The DNA here is from genome assembly GCF_019279795.1 of Protopterus annectens. Taxonomy (NCBI): domain Eukaryota; kingdom Metazoa; phylum Chordata; order Ceratodontiformes; family Protopteridae; genus Protopterus; species Protopterus annectens. The sequence goes on from NC_056731.1 coordinate 552,462,529, forward strand.
ACACTGTACAGACCACTCCTAACAGCCTGGCACTTGGTCACACTACCATTTGGATTAATAGTAACATTACACAGTAGGATCGGACACCCTTTGTTAAGGGCCTTAAAGTAGCTGATAATAAGTGGGTGGTGGCAGTTGGAACTACCTTATAGTCTGGGCAGAAGGGGGCATAGCTAGTAAACCTGTGCCAGCCTTTCCCAGATTTAGGTATAAATCAAATCTCAAAGTGTGTGTGCCAGCTACATGGGCAGGGACACAAAGCACTGGTTGGACACAGAGGGTGCTGGAGGTCTTACCCTGGCCACTCAGCTGAGATCTCAAATCTAAAGCTGTGCCAGCAGGGAGTCTTATAAGGGATCTGGGTCTAAGGGAACCCATGGTGGGCAACCCAGACTGCCTCAACAGAGTCTGTCAGGAGCAGGGGAAGCCACTAACTAGTTCAGGTACACAACCAGGACCAAGGGTTAAATGTTTTAAATGCAACCAGTGGGGGCATGTAGCATACAGATGTCCACAGAAGCAAGGTGGGGAACAAAAGATGGGTGATCAAGTGAGCATGACAGAATGCCAGCAGTAGGTTGTCTTGAGATAACACGGGTACCAAACTACTACAAGAGGTTATAGCCTATCGCAGTAAATGGAAAAAAGGCCACTGCTAAGGGAGAAACAGCCTCTGACCTAACATTTGTGAAGCCTGTAATGGTTAAAAAGGAGCACTACTTGCCTGGGCAGTCTACTCCAGTTAGGGCTTTAGGAGGGACCCCCATTCTAAATACCTTTGGCTAGGGTTCACCTTGACTGGGATGGTGAAAAAGGAAGCCAGCAAGTAGGTGTGTTTGAGGATATCCCTGCAGCTGTCCTGATAGGGAATTATTGAAAATGCAGTTCCTTGTGTGCATGCAGTCAGGCTTGGAGACAAGCATGTGGGTCTGGTAGCCTGGGGAAGACTCAGACAGACCGCGCACTTGCAGCCAGGACTGGTGAGGTGGTTACTTTGGGGAGGGAGCTACCCTGTAGCAGTGAGACAATGTAAGCCACAGCTGCTTGTGGGTACTGATGTTCCCTTGGACAGAGTGCCTGCAAGGGCAGAGGGGAGTAGTAGTACCCACGCTGACAATGAGGTACAGCTGTCAGTGAATACCAGACTTCCTGTGGAAGGGGAGCTGGGAAGGGTTACCAAGAGAAAGTTGAGAAAGGCTCAGCTCTCAGACCCTACATTACAAGGCCTGAGGGAGGTAGGTAGTGAGGCACCTGATTCTCAAGGGAAGGGGGAAATCTGTATACTGGGGCAAAGGGTTACTTGTATAGAGTGTGGACCCCTGAGGGAGGGCTACAGGGTGAGAGAATACAGCAGTTGGTAATGCCCAGAGCTTACCATCTGGCACTTCTAGCAATAGTCCATGATATTACCTTTGCAGGTCATATGGGCATAAAACGTACAAAGAGACGTATTATGCAGAACTTTTATTGGGCTGGGATTTCCAGAGATGTAACAGAGTACTGCAGGACCTGTGAGCATTGTCAAAGTGTAGGCAAGGCAGGAGACAAGGTGACAGCTCCTTTGATGCCTTTACCTGTGACTGAGGAGCCACTTCAGAGGGTAGCTAAAGATATTGTAGGGCCTCTGAGAACCCTAAGTTCCACAGGGATAAAGTATATCCTAGTGGTAGTAGATTATGCTACCATATACCCTGAGGTGGTGGGCACTGTCCTCCATTGAGGCAGAAAAGGTGGAAATGCTTTGTTAGAGATTTTCAGCAGGGTAGGTTTCCCAAATGAAATACTGACTGACAGAGCTGCCTATTTCACATCACACCTGCTGGCTTGTTTGTGGAAGCAAGGTGGAGTAAAGCACCTAAAGACCATCCCCTACCATTCCCAGACTAATGGTCTTGTTGAGAGGTTAAACTCTACACTCAAGACCATGCTATGGGCATTTGTAGACCAGTTCATGAGGGAGTGGAACAAATATATGCCCCATCTACTGTTTGCTTACAGACAGGTGCGCCAGGAATTCAAAGTTTTTTTCACCCTTCAAACTGATGTATGGGCACAGGGTGAGGGGAACTCTAGATCTGATTTGAGATGAGTGGGAGGGTGAGTGTGAATCCCACAAGGAGTCTGTTGTGGCATATGTCCTCAACTTCAGAACAAGGCTCAGGGAGATTATGGGCTTGGCCCAGGAAAACCTGGCAGGAGCCCAACAGCAGAAAAAAGTCTGGTATGACAGGAATGCTTAAGGTAGAGAGTATGCTGTGCAGCAGCATGTAATAGTTCTCATTCCTGTCAGACACAACAAGCTGCAGGCAGCATGGGAGGGACTCTTCAAGGTGGTAAGGAAGGTCAGTGATGTTAACTACATGGTAGAACTACTAGGCAGGAGGCAGGGGCACAAGCTGTATCATGTTAACATGATGAAAACCTTACCATGATAGGGAGTCCCTTGTGCTGAGTATTTGCAGTGGATGGCAGGAAGAGTCTGAAGGGGATCTGGTGACCAACACCTCAGTGGAAGGGGTAGCAATGTCCCAGTAGGTAACCTCTACCCAGGTTTGAGAAATCTGAGCAGTGTTACAGGAGTCTGGGGGCATGTTCACTCAGAAACCAGGGTGCACCCACCGTGTGCAGCATCATGTGGATACAGGACCCCAAAGGCCTATTAAGCAGACCCCTTATATGGTGCCTGAGAGAATCAGACAGACTTTGAGGGAAGCGATAAAGGAAATGTTGGAACTATGGGTAAACCAGGATTCCAGCAGTCCCTGGACCTCCCCAGTGGTGCTGATACCAAAGAAGGATGGGAGTACCAGGTTTTGCATAGACTACAGGAAATTCAATAGTCACACAGAATCTGATGGTTACCCCATGCCTAGGACAGATGAAGCCCTAGAGCAGTTGGGTGGGGCTATGTATCTTACCACTACTGATCTTACTGTGGATTATTGGTAGGTGCCCTTGACTCCCAGTGCTAGACAGAGATCAGCCTTTGTGACTCCTTTTGGCTTGTATGACTTCACGAAGATGCCTTTGGGATAAAAAAAATGCCCCAGCAACTTTCCAGAGGCTGGTGGATCACATTCTAGCAGGAGCGGGAGATTTTGCCCTTACTTACCTGGATTATATTGCCATCTACAGCCATTCTTTACAAGACCCCCTTAAGCATGGCAGAGAGGTGCTGGGCAGACTACAGAGGGCAGGGTTGACCATTAAGCCTACTAAGTGTCAGGTGGGTATGGCAGAGGTCTCCCACCTGGCACACAGAGTGGGGAGTGGCAAGATCAGGCCAGAACCTGCCAAAGTGGAAACCATTTAGGTATGGCCTGCCCCGGTTACCAAAAAACTGGTGAGGGCATTCTTAAGGACAGCAGGGTACTACAGAAAGTTTGTCCCCAATTACAGTACCATAGCTGCTCCCCTTACAGACTTGACAAGGAAAAACAAGCCAGATAATGTAGTGTGATGCCCAGCATGTGACCAGACATTCCAGAAGCTTAAAGGAGCTTTGGGAGGACCCCCTGTGTTAGCCAGTCCAGACTACAGCAAATAATTTGTTGTGCAGGTGGATGCTTGAAACCATGGGGGTGGGGGCTGTACTCAGCTAGGTCTCCTCAGAGGGAGAACAGCACCCAGTGGTATATCTCAGTCACAGACTCCAACCCAGGGAGGAATGTTATGCAGCTGTAGAACAGAAATGTCTAGCTACAGTGTGGGCACTGCAGAAACTTCAGCCTTATCTGTATGGAAGGAAATTCACTGCAGTTACAGACCACAATCCCTTAACATGGCTGCATCGAGCCAGCCAGCAAAATGCCAAATTACTAAGGTGGAGCCTAGGGTTGCAGGCATAAGATATGGCTGTGCAGCACCGCAGTGGGGTTAGTAATGCCAACACAGATGGACTCTCACTACAGGGAATGGGGTGAGGTATTTCCAGACTGTCAATCCTCTCAAGCAGAGTTTCTCAAGGGACACACAAAAAATTACATTGAGTTTTCTCGGGGTGGGGGTGGGGGGGTGGTAGTGTAACAAAGGGAAATACTGCCAGCCCAGCTAGCTGGAATTTTGTAAATTATATGTCATTTGAGAACATTAACATGATTTATACAGAAATGTGACGGAAGGAGATACTGCCAGCACAGCTATCTGGAATTTTGTAAATAATCATATGTCATTTGTGAATATCAACATGATCTAAATGCTTGTCTTACAAATGAATTAGAACTGTATGTTATGTGTATATTAAACTGCTGGTACAGAAGTGTGTGTTGAACAGGGTTTGTACAGTGCTGAGCCTGGATGTGTGACCACAGCGTGCCCTGCTGGATTAGAGCAGAAATGTATATAAACTGCTGAACATGTGTAAATCTATATGTTCTAACAGTGGGAACTAGAACACAGAGGGTTGGTTAACTTGCAAAACATCAAGAAAATAGTTGAAATGAAATTGTTTTACGATTGTGCTTTAAAAGTTCATTTCAATGCAGCAAGGAGACAGGATGTCTAGAACTAGCTTGGCCTTCTGCATTGTTTTGTAAGTGTTTTATTGTTTTATGTCTTACACAAAGATCTGAGAAATATGTATGATGCTAAAATGTAGGTAATTTCTGACAATAGGGGTTTAGTTTGGGAACTAAAGTCAGGTGACAAAAAAAGCTGTGTTCAAACTAGCCCTGCAGTAATATTTGATATTAATTTAAGAACTCTCTGAGAGAGGGGGGTGGGGGGGTGGCATTATGCATTTTGTCTTTGACCTAACAAGAACATCCACTCACCACTTCTGCCTGCTTGTTGTTCTCTAAGTAAGTTTTTAGGGCATAAGTCTTTTAAAGTCAGACAGGAATATAGTAAAGTATAGCTTATATGTTTTCTTTATTTGAGACTGTCCTGCATTGTTGTTTTAAATATTTTCTGTGATTTTCAACTCTGATAACTTACTGAGTATTGTCTTAACAGTTAATTGAAGCTGCGGTGGTGCCGCGGTAGCATTGTTGCCTCACAGCAAGAGGTTCTCCTGTTTGATTTTCGGCTGGTGCCTTCTGTGTGGAGTCTGCATGTCCTCCCTGCGGTCGAGTGGCGTTCAAAAGACATGCGTGAATGGGCGTGCCTTCGTAGAAGGTTGGGCGTCGGGCTGGCAACTCTGTACCATAAAAATCTACTGCCAATCATTAGCGGACCGGAGTTCCGCTGTGGTGACCCGTAACCGGGAAAAGCCGAAAAGATAAACATTAAATAATAAACCTTTCACATGTGGCTGGTCTGTTTAGAGATATTAAAGCTCTGAGAGTACTTGCATATGTGACGCCCGTGCCCTGGCCCAGCAATCAAGGAGCCTCAATCCTCACCACTAACACCAGAGAGGGCATCTTATATATGAGGAAAGGATAAATACACACAGTAAAGTGCAATTTCCCTTAAGAGCACACAGAGATCACAGTCAGTCCGGGGCTGGTCGCTCCCTTGCTCCCCAGGTGCCCAGTAAGATTCCCCACTGGCACAGCTACAGGGTCATTCACAGAAAAACACTTAGTCTAATCTTTATAATTCCTGGCTACTTCTAGGAGAAAACACAGTTCTAACATACTACTTGCATAAAGAGAGCATAAGGCAGTGCTGAGTTGGATATCAAGACAAAAATGCTCGATAATCTCTAGTTCTCTCTGTTTAAATGGAAACTGCAGTTCTGCTAAAACATTACATCATCTTTTACACTTTCCTGGTGTTCCCAGGCTGACAGAAACTGCATTTACATTCTTTTATACTTAGAGCAATAAAGGACATTCCACATGTAAATTCTGTTCATTAACTTTAGCCTTAAAACTATAGGCAGGAAGCCTGCATCTAGTCGGACTGGAGCCGACTTGTAAACATCAAAGGCAGTCATGAAATAATTTTAATTTCAAAGGACCAACAAGAAATGCTTGACTTAGCTTTCTTTACAGCAAATGGCAATGTTGCCACATTGTTTTAAGTTCAACATTTTTTTCATTTAAGACAAGCATGTGATTCACATTCATATTTACAAATGATAGAATTATGTGTACAATTCTGTCTGGCAGGGCTGGCAGCCTTCACCCATCTCTGCCAGTCTTCACAGCATATCTATTTGGTGACACTGCACAGGCCAAACCTAATAGCCTGGCACTTGGTCAAACTACAATAATTACTAATAATATTAATAGCAACATTACACAATAGGATTGGACACCCTTTGTTAAGGGCCTTAAATTAGCTGATAAAGATTGGCTGGTGGCAGTTGGAACTACATTATAGTCTGGGCAGAAGGGGGCATAGCTAGTAAACCTGTGCCAACCGTTCCCAGGTGTGTGTGTGTCTGTGTAAATCAAATCTCAAAGTGTGTGTGTGTCAGCCACTTGGGCAGGGGCGTTAAGCAGTGGTTGGACAGAGAGGGTTCTGGAAGTCTTAGCCTGGCCACTCAGCAGAGATCTCAACTCTATAGCTGTGCCAGTGGAGAGTCTTACTGGGGATCTGGAGAAAGGAGAAACCAGCCCCTGACTGACTGTGATCTCTGTGTCCTCTTAAGGGAAACTATACTTTACTGTGTGTGTACTTGTCATCTTCCCAGTGTGTACATTCTCTGCTGTTGTCAATGGTGAGGATTGAGGCTGCTTGGTTACTGGGCCAGTGCAGGGGCACCATAGTACCTACCCACTTTAATTTTTGCCTCTGATACCTCATGCATCCTCCTAATCCACTTTATAATCTTAATCAGGGAATGCAAATGCTTCCACTGCCCTGCTCATAAAATCCCAGCTTACTCTGTCAAATGCTTTCGCTGCATCAAGACCCACCAACAGTTGTATTTTCTTACATTCTGCTTCCCCCTGAATCATCAATGTTCTATTAATACTGTCAAATGTTTGCCTCTCCTCCACAGAACTACACTGATCCATATAAATTTTGGCATCACCTGCACCATGTTTTTAGCCATTATAGACAAACACTTTATAATCATGTTTTAGAATTAAAATAGGCCTACAAGAAGTTGGATCGGATGGGTCTTTAACATCTTTATATATTACAGCCACCACCACTTTTTTCCAAGATATTTGTGTTTCTCGTCTTTTTAAAATACTGTTAAACCTTCCAGATCTTTATCAGTTTTTGTCGTCCTAGCTTCCAAACTTCCACAGGAATACCACGTATTCCTGGGGACTTTCCTGTGGATTAGTTATACATCACCATTTTATCTCATCTCCTTGTATTGTCAGTAATTCAACTACCTCTAACCTTGGCATATTTAAACATTTCCATTTGCACCTTTTCTTGATTTCCATATTTCTCTGCTTTATACAGATTTTCATAAAATTTCCAAAATACTCTTAGTACCGCTACAGGATCTCTGGTTATCTTACTTGTTACAGGCTCCCTAAGCTTGGCGACAACCTTTTCTACTTTCTGCTGCCCAAGTCGTTATGCTGAAAGTTTTTATGCTCCGGAGTTATTATCAAAAAACACTTGCTTAGCAGCAGTCTTTCGAAACTCATGCAAATGATTGAGGTAATCCCTTATTTTCTGTTTAGCATTCTGCAATTGTTCCTGTTCTGGGAGATTCTCCCTATTCTGCAATACTTTGTCAGTCCCTCAAAATAATTCTTGTTACTTCTTAATATCTATATTTTTATTTCCACTCTGTTTTTTACTTTAATTTTATCCCATTCCCTAACTATATATTCTCTAATAACTCAGAAATAATTTCCATTACATATTTCTTAACGTCCTCTCCTCTTAACAGATAGGAGGGAATGTGCCAGTGTCTCATTTTATTTCATTACCCTGCATTTTTATTTTAGTTATTGTTGGTGCGTGATCTGAAAAAGTTACTGGATGTGTATCAAAACTTTCAATTAAATGCACATGGTCCTGTGAAATATCATTTCTGTCTAGCGTAGCACAGCTTTTGTACTTTGGGGAATAATATACAAATTCAGTCCAAACTCCCACTACTAAATTCACATCTTCCATGCCAAATATTTTCATAAATTTCTTCAAATATCTATCCCTCTTTTCTTACGCCACACCCCCCCCCCCCCAGACACATCCTTATGGCTGCAAATCAAATTCCAGTCTCCACCTATAATACTCCCTGCTGAAAGTTGATAATTTTCACAAAAATCTTCACTATAGCAGTTTTAGGTGGAATATAAATACATTCCAGTGTAATACTCCTTCCTTGCCAGCAGCCCCTTAGTAGTATAAATCTACCATTATCTTTCCTTTTCTCTTCAGTCACTATTGGAGCTCCTCTTGCAGCTCCTCTTGCAATTAATTTAAGCACTCCCCCTTTTCCTTTGACCCAGATATTCTGCTGAGTAACCATCCTGAAATCCTTTCTTTATCAAATTCACATGCTCAGTTCTTTCCAAAAGTGTCTCATATAGCACAGCTATTTGCACTCTACATTTTTAATATAGTGCACAACTCTTTTTTTTGTGTGTGTGTGTGTGTGTGTGTGTGTAGGTACACACACACACACCTGAGAGACCATTTACATTTAAAGCTAACGTAGAAAGTGTTGTCTCTATGTTAAAATGTTATGATCCCCACCTGTTATGTATAACAATTTTTTTTATGTTTAGTTTCAGCTTTTTTGTTACACAAATACACTAGTGTTTGACAGGTTGATCTTTGATACAGTTGTTTCTTGCCATACTCATCTTACAAAACTTTTTGTTTTAGTGAAAACCCTCAAACAACAAAACAACCCCCCCCCCCAGAACACTCCTAAAACCTATTAATTTGATGCTAGCATACAAAACTGTGCATATCTTCAAATACTGAAGTTTAACCCTCCTAATAGGAAAAATTGTCCCAGACTGACGGCCATACTCACAGACTTGAATAAAAACGGTCAGGAAAGTTATCCATGCTAAGACGCATGGTACAGCCTTTGCTTCTACTTCCACTAGGTAAAATCTGTTTTTGTCTTATCTTTATTCCTCTCCCAGATTAGAAAAACAATTGAATGCTTTCAAAAAACAATCTATTCATTGAAAGAAGGATTCTGTTTTTATTGCCCCTTATCAGATCGTCTCCATGGAGACATGAGAACTACAGGCATATTTGCCTGTACAAGCATTCATTTACTTGCTAGAGCAAAACTTATTACATTCAGTGTTCTTTTTTATTTGCTTCCCCTTAAAACTTACTGGAATACCAGTCTACAGCATTATACAGTGAACAAAGATGCCACTGCTTTTCTGATCAGAACACCATATATTCTGAAAGGAGAACAGTGTTTATTTAGTTCTTGAATTTTCATTATCCATACTAAAACTTCTCATTAAAATAAATCACTGATGTAGCTTGTACAGGATTTCAAACTTCTCATTAAAATAAATCACTGATGTAGCTTGTACAGGATTTCAAACTTCTCAGAGTTTCACATTTAGTTAGTAGGGTATGTGGCACCACCTACAGGTCTCTCTTCTCCATGTTCTAATGGCCTTTATTTGCTCATACATATCTATATTTATTTTGACATTTTTAACTGGGTATGTCCGGCTGAGCATGAACCCTTTTTCAGTGTAAGCCAGGGGAGAAAAGCTCCGTACAAAGCAATTATCATAGCAGAAATAAAGTACAGATAACTTGAAATACAAGCCAGATAGTAAATACAGAACTAACTATAGATACTAAAAAGTCTCAAAATACAGTGCAAAATCCCTAATAGAGTACAAAATAAATCAATCAGGAAGCAATGAAATAAATTAGTATAGAAGACGTATGGTAGTAAGTAGAGATAATCTCAGACAGAGTACATCTCAGAAATAGAGTACAAAATAAAACAATCTTTAAGCCCTGAAGTAAAAAAAAAAATATATATATATATATATATAATCTATATACACACACACATATACACACACACACATATATATTCATAAAATGAATACAGTCTGTTCCTTCCCGCTTCTCTGGTATAGCAGAGAATCTCAGGCTTTCCCTATGTGCTCTGTCCTCTAAGTCTATTATTTTTTTGAAATTTCTCTTATTGGGCAGTCTTGTACTCGGAAAGCTTTTTCTTAATTTCGACCTCTGATTTTTTTTACTTTTATCACCTAATCTGAAAATCTGTTTAAAAGGTTCTTCCATTTTTCCAGCTTTTTGTTATTTGAGTTGATATATTCCTACAGTGTTTCATTTATTTTCATCAACTCTGAATATGTTTGACTTATTTTTTCCTCTAGATTACTGGAAATCATGTCTTCAACCAAAGCTGGATCTTGCACTGCTTTTTGTTGAACAGCTACAGAATTGTTTCCCGTCAGTGTTTTCTCCTCACCTTTTGTGATTGATTTTCTTTCAGCTTCTCTGAATTTCTTTTTCCTGGCATCCAGGAAGTGCAGTTACTAGCCAATTAAAGTTTATCCAAAAAGACAAGTTCACTGTTTTTCTTTTCTAAGTTTCTGATTTCACACTGGGAGAACTGAAATTAAGCTGTTACGCAGTGTGCAGCCATCTTGGAAGTCTCTCAAATAGAAACAGGGACAGGCTTGTTCTGAAAAGAGGGTTTCTAGGAAGGAGTCTGAGTAGACTTAGCAGGAAAAACACACTTGGAACACTTCCTATCTTTAAGAAGAGAGTGAGTCTGTCTACGAACAAAGGTAGACTTAACAAGGATAATTCCTCTGGAATTTGGGAATAGGGGAGACAAAAATATGTTTAAATTCCTGCAAGGCCTTACATTTATCTTGGAGTGACTTAAGTCAGTATTATCCAACAGAGATTTTTGTTACCCACACTGGCATCCAAGAATTTGGCCTTAATACCATCTGGTAAAGCCTGAAGACACAGCCAAGAATAACACCTCATCACTGAAGCAAAAGCAGCAGCCATGGAAGAGACATCAGCTGCATTTTTAGAGTGACGGGCAACCTGAGAAGTGGACCCCAGCAGCAAAAGGGCAGAAGCTTTCCCAATAGAACCAGGAGGTCAGACAACAACTTAGATACCTGGGGAAAAAAGTCAAAACACTCCTAATTATACAAATCTGATAATTAATGGCCCAAAAAGACAGGGTGGAAGCAGTATTAACTATCTGATGTCAACTTTCATTCTTCCTCAACTGATGGGGTCATTTCCGATCCCTCAGACCTGATTCGGCCATTGCTAAAGCTTGTGGCAACTAAAAACTCTCAAGCTTCTCCCTTACCCAAAATGCACCAACCCCAATTACCTCAGATTTCGTTTGTCATTTCAAGCGAAAGATGAGTCTTCCATCTCTCTCCAGCGTTCTGCAGTTAAGTGTTTTATTTTTTGTATTCCTTACTTTTTCTATTACTGTCCTTTACTCTCATTTATAAATTTTTAGTTTCTTGTAATTTCTATCACTTTTTTCGGTCTGTCGTACATTTTTTGTACCTCTTGGATACTACTGTTGGTATCTTCTTCACCTCTAAGACACTGTCGTAGCTTATTCACCATTGTTGGCATTTCCATCCCTTTTCTCTTATTTCCCTATCTAATAAAAAAAATGTTTCTTCGCTGTTCCATTATAATGTCAATGGTTATTTTGCTGGTGATGGCGGATAAACTAGCAGGATTTTAAAAAATGCTCGAAGTGTGGGCACAAAACTGCCACTTTCTAATGCCCACACACTGTCTATTCTTTAGGTCCTCTCCATTTAAGAGAGGACTGCTCTATATGCCACGGCTTTAATCATTGTGCATTAGTAGAATGCAAGAATAAGCCAATACTAAAAGGTCTTATTCTTTCTTCATTTGGAAAGCCTATAATCGGAGGGTTCTTCCTCCAAGACTAAAATGATAAAAACTACAATAACCTCTCCTCCAAAGCCATCTTTCTCTTCTCCTCCACTTCGGACTCCTCAAGAAAGAGGTCTCAAAAGGACCCAGTTTTAATCCCGGATCTAAAAAAGGCAAAAATTCAAGATCCTGTGAAAGAAACAGTATTGGATCTGACTCCTCCTAAGTCAGATCCAATGAAGACAAAGCTCTCGGATCCAACTTCATCGGATCCAATGCAATCTGAACCTGACTTTCAGAATGCCAAGTTATTTCCCAGAACAAGGTACTATCCCCATCACTGTATCTGGTCCCTGATAGAGTACCTTCCCCATTCTTAGAAAGACCCAGGTCTCTGTCCATATACTCTTCTCGTTCTTCCAGAAGCCTTATAGAAGATGATGTGGAGAGATGAGACTGGTGAAGAAGATTCTCTTGGCACAGAGTCAGACTGGTGTTCCTTCAGCTCTTACCCCTCTGGGTCAGGAGATCCTTATATCTACTACTCGCCCTTTACAGATTCCTCTGACTCCTGTTACTTCAGAGTTTATAGAGTTTGTGGATCCGAGTCATCCGGATCAGAGGATAACTATCCTTGGATCAAAGATTTTCTCTTAGGGATCCCATCCCCTTGGATCCACAGAACTCCCAGAGCCATAGTCTGCCTGTCAGATCCAAGGTGTTGCATTTGACTCCGAACCTTTTGGAGCCATCTCTGCACCTCTGAGCCTCAGCACCAGACAGCTCGGCTCTAGCATCCACCTTAGAGGTTTTGCTGTCTGAGCAGGGGAGGCCTACGATTCAGAAGCTTGTCTTCTCGGATCTGACCTCCTCTCTCTCTCCAAGCTGCTCTGCCTTCAAGGCTGCAAACAGTATTATCTGCGTCAACAGTTCTGATGGATCCATCCCCCTCAGATACTAAGTCTTCTACCATGATGGTTCAGTACACGCTGCCTCACCATCTCCTTCCCCAGGGACAGCCAGTACCAAAACTCCAGTCTCCTGCCCATGGAACTATAACCTCCTCTTCTGATACCTCCCCAGAGCAACCCAATGAGGAGGTCCCTAAGAAGAGGACGTGTAAGAGGAAACACTTAGACTTCCTGGAGAAGTCCATCACAGAAGACACAAATTTCAATGAAGGCGAACGGTCCCCATGATCACCTCCTGAAGATGTCTCCTTTGAAGCCATTTTAGAATTCCTTAACTAGAGAGGTGGTTGAACATCCAGCAACCCTACATTTGGCTTTTGGTACTGGACCCTCTACCTACTGGGTGACTCCACCCACCAATGAGCTCAATGACAATCTCATGGTGGGCATAGAAGGAACCAGACACCACAGAGCCCATTCCTCGTAGACCAGCTAGGTTAATGGCATCACCTGTGGATAAGTAGTTTTGGGGAAAAGGAGTTCTTGCTGATGCCATGCTCATTGCAGCAGCCACCAATAAGGAATTAGCTAAGGAAAATTCCACTGTCCACCACCCCCCCAAAAGGGAGTCGCAGGAGATGAACAGATTTGGGAAGAGTGTCTATGCTTCAAGCAACCTTCACTTTGAGATCTCTGAACTATTTGGCACACTTTACTAGTCTACAGAGGGATTTGATCAAGAAGTTGTCAAATTCCCTCTTGGGGGCTGTTTCCGATGAAGTTCAGGCATCTGTTACTTCCCATCTGATGACCCTACAGTCCAAATACAATTCATCCACGAGGCTGATCTCATATGTAATAGAAGGAAGTTCAAGGGCAGCGGGTTCAGGCATTTCCATAAGGAGACATGCCTGGATGCACCACTGTGAGTTTGCGGAGCCTTTCAAGTCTTCTTTTGTCAATGCTTCTTTTGATGGAACATCTTTATTTGGCCCTAAAGTAAAAGACACTCTGTCCAGGTGTGAAAAAGATAGAAAGACCCTGTCTGTTGTGGGCATGCATTTTTCGACTCCTGAACAAACCTTTTCCAGGAATCAACAAGGTGGTCAAAAAATTTGTTTCAAGAAGTCTCAGGATCCTTTTCAAGGCACACATGGAGGAGGTTCCCTCAGAGGCAGAGGAGGCAGCTCTAATGGACGAAGATGCCCCCATGGCAGAGGTGGCCTGCAGAACCAGGGTTCCAGAGAATCTTCCTTTGATGAACCCTACCAGTGCTCCTGAAAAGAGACCCAATTGTCCACCTCTGGAAACAGTCGGGGGACGATTATCCCTACACCAGAGAGCCTGGCTAGATGGTGGAGAAGATCATTTCCAGAGGCTATATAATACAGTTTTCCTTTTCACCTCAAATCTCAAGTAAAATCCCTGATGTTCCACCCAGTTAGGGGGGAACAAGCAGCAATTCGAATACAAAAGTTGCTAAAAAAAAAAAAAAAAAAAAAAAAAAAAAAGAGTCATCCAAGATGCCCTGCCAGACCAGCTAGAATCCGTAACTTACTCAAGGTTCGTTTTGGTGTCAAAGAAAAAAGGAGATTGGAGACGACTTCTGGATCACTCCAAACTAAATAAGACAGTTCAAAGAACCAAGTTTCAGATGGTCATAATTAAGTCCATTCTGCTCTTTCTAGGCAAGGATGAGTGGATGTGCTTTATAGACCTTCAGGACACGTGCTATCATAAAGACTAACAGATGATCTTGAAGGTACTTAAGCTTCCGGCTGGGAGGCAGTCATTAGCAATTCAGAGTACTGCCCTTTGGACTCACCAAAGCCCCCAGGGTGTTTACCAAGTGCATGGCAGTAGTAGCAGCTTATCTGAGACTACATGGATTCAGAGTGTTTTCATATCTAGATGACTGCCTCTTTACTGCTCCAACCAGGCATCAACTCATATGTGCAAGAGACCAGGTTCTCCAGACTTGCTCTCTTCTGGGATAACCATAAACTCTGACAAATCTCAACTGCAACCAACTCAGAGTTTATAGCAGCAATTCCCAAGACAAAATCAACCACTGCTATCCTTCCATTACTGACAGTTCAGACTACAAGATTCCAAGTCAAATAGATAATCTGCACCACTTAATTTCAGACTGCCTGGCCCTTCAGGCTCTTGTATCAATGGCAGCAGCAATAACGTTAGTACCACCTGTCAGGTTTTATATGACAATTCTTCAATGGATGTTAGCTGCTCAATGGTCGATTCTTTAGCAGCCTATGTCTTACAAGATAAGAATCACATCTGCAAGAGAGATCTCAAGTGGTGGACTCATTCAGATTATGTTCCACAAGGTAGTCTGTTCATTCCCCCTCAGCCCAAGGCCATAGTGACCACAGACACTACCAAGCTAGGGTGGGGGGCATTATCTACGGAAGACAGTCCAAGGCAGCTGGTACCACAAGGAGGCCAATTTGTATATAAATGTCCTAGAGATGAGAGCAGTGTTGTTAGAACTGCAGGCATTTCAGAATGCTCTCACTTTGGGGACAACTGCAGCACAGTCGGACAACATGTTGGTTGTCTGGTACATCAACAAATAGGGAGGAACCAAATCCTACCCTTTGTGTCAAGAAGCTCTCAGTGTAGCAGTGGGCAATCTTTCAACCTCTTTCTTTTAGCAACACACATTCCGGGAAAGTCAAATGTGATAGCAGACAAATTGAGCAGGTGCATTCTTCTACTTCA
This sequence comes from Protopterus annectens, assembly GCF_019279795.1. Lineage (NCBI taxonomy): Eukaryota > Metazoa > Chordata > Ceratodontiformes > Protopteridae > Protopterus > Protopterus annectens. Next base: position 552,477,909 of record NC_056731.1, read on the forward strand.
CAAATGGTCCCCCAGCAATAAGATTACAAATACAATCTTCTAACAATGCACCCCTCCAACAACAAATGCAGCCACTGCTTTGTCCTAATGCCTCCTCAGCCCAAGGCCATAGTGACCACAGACACTTCCAAGCTAGGGTGGGTGGGGGCATTATCTATGGAAGACTTTATCTATGGAAGACTAATCTTTACATCCCCCCAGGGGATAATATCTCTACACTCGAACTTATCCTGTCCTGGCTATCCAGTAACATTAGTAATGAAACCATAATCCTTGGAGACGTAAACATTAACCGGGCCCTTATCCAGGCTCCTACAAACACCACTAACTTCAACCTCTACAATTTCTCACAACTGATCACTTTGGTAACTCACCCAGCCAAAAACCCCATCCAATGGGAGTATATTGGATTGGATTGGATTCTAGTCTCCCATCCTCACTATTTCACCAACAGTGGCACTCTTCCCGACCCACTTGGTGACCATTTACCCACCGGCTTCCCATTATCCTTCAACGAACCCATAACTTTATTACTATCCGTGACCAAAAAAACTTCAACCCAATAACCTTTTCAAACTCACTACAAGCAGTTAATTGGAATTGTCTAAAAACATTACCTCTAGACAATGCAGTCTCATACTTCAACTCAACATTCTTAAAATTACTAGACTCCCAAGCTTCCTTACGGACAAAGAGAATAAAAACTAAATCAGCCCCCATGGCTCTCCAAAACTACTCTTTCTACCATGAGACAGAGAGACAAAGTATGGGCACGCTACCAAAAACATAAGGCAACTCCACTCCTTAACGAATACAAAATGCTCCGAAATAAAGTAAAAAAACTCGTCACTTTCGATCGACAAAACTATTTCTCTACACTCCAAAACCATAACAAAAACAACCCTCAAAAATTCTGGAAAGGGATCTCCACTCTCCTCCACCCCAGCAAACCAGATACTCCTACCCCAGACCCAAATTCTCCAGAACTTGATTTAGCCACCCAATTTAATTCTTTCTTTATTGACTCTATTTCCAAATTGACCTCCTCATTCTCCATCTCCTCCCTATCATCCAATACCCCCTCACCCACCCCCATAGTCTCTACATCTACACCCTACTCCCCACCCACTAATTCCCCCTCTTCTACACAAATTCTATCCTCATCAACACCACCCCATAATTCCACCCCCCCCTGACTGCACTCTCTTCTCTTTAAATCCCATACCTACATCTACTATTAAGAAACTCCTTCAGAAATTGAAACCATGTACCAATGCTCCTGACAATATCCCTTCTTACTTTCTTAGTATAGCTGCTGAAAGTCTTGCCTACCCCATTAGCATCTTAATTAACCGCTCCCTATAAGAAGGCACAGTTCCCCAAATTTGGAAACAAGCCTTTATTATACCATTACACAAAGGTGGTAACAATAATAACATTACTAATTTCCGTCCCATAGCCATCCTGTCCCCCATTTCAAAAATCCTTGAAAAATGTGTGCAACTTCAACTCCTTCCTCACCTCCTAGACAACAATCGTATAACTCCCATACAGCACGGTTTCAGACCTAATCATAGCACCATGACTGCCCTTCTCTCCTTCCTTGAAATCGTAAATAAAGCCCGCGACTCTGGACAAATTGTTTCCACCTTACTCCTTGATCTTTCCAAAGCCTTCGATACTATCTCACACAGCCTGCTCTTAACTAAACTCTCCAAACTCTACCTATCCTCCTCCTCTTTGAACTGGTTCTCTAGCTATCTATCTAACAGAAATCAAGCTGTAAAATGGAAAAAAGCCACTTCCTCTTTCCTTAGTACCCCTACCGGAGTTCCACAAGGCTCCATACTGGGTCCTCTGCTCTTCAATATCTTTATTAACGACTTCCACAAATCAATCCCTTTCTCTAGCATCATCCAATATGCAGATGATTCTACTATCATCTGCTCTGCCTCTTCTATCACTACACTACAAAAACTTACTCAAGATGCCTTCTCTTCCACAGAGCAATGGATGCTAAGCAATCATCTAGCTCTCAATGCTACCAAGACCAAACTAATGTTATTTACTCCCTCCAAAGTCACTCCTCCCAACATGAACTCATTCTTAATTACTAGTCAAAACAACTCACCTCTCGAAATAGTGTCAGAGACCAAACTACTTGGGGTCCACATCGACAACCAACTTAAATTTAACTCCCACCTACAAAAAAACATAAAAAAAACACATCAAAAACTTGGCATGCTGTATAGACAGAATGCCTACCTCACATCCACCACTAAAATCACTCTCTCTACTTCCTTCCTTATCCCCTCCCTTCTCTATAGTGCCCCACTACTAACTAATCTTCAGTCCTTGTTAAAAAAAACAGCTTACCTCCTGCTATAACAAAATTGCAAAATTCGCCACCAGCCATAAGTCTTCCACTCACCACTGTCTCTCCCTCCATAAACTAAAATGGCTAGAACTTCTCAATCAACTAACTTACACTCAACTAACTCTAGCCCATAAGCTTATTCTAAACCCCTCCAACTGTCCCTCCCTTTCCTCTGCCTTTAAAATGCACCTACCTAACAGAGTTCTAAGGTCTAATAATCAAAATCTACTAGAAGTGCATAAACCTACTCATCCCCCAGGCAAAAACCTTCTTTCCTTCAGCCTCGCTCGCCTCTGGAACTCCCTACCACCAAACATCCGCACTACCTCTAACCACTCTACCTTCAAGAAGTCTCTTTTCTTACACCTAGCATCACAGTGGGAATGCTCTTGCACCGACCCCACATAACCAACTCTACTTAATGTCCTTTAATATCATAACCTACTTTATTTAACTACTATGCTTGTACTCTAATCTGTATTTATGTTTTGCATTTGTTCTTTTGCTAGCATGTTTTTTTTTTTTTTTTACTTTTATTCTGCCTACATTGTATTAATAACTTTCTGTACCTGGATTGTTACTGTCAAATGTTAATGTGCATTTATTTTTTGGAGCTTTTCTCCCCGGGACTCCATTGAAAATGGGTTCTTTAAGGCCCAATGGACTATCCTGGTAAACCAACTGCAATAAATAAATAAATAAATAAGACAGTCCAAGGCAGCTGGTACACCGAGGTGGCCAATTTGCATATAAATGTCCTAGAGATGAGAGCAGTGTTGTTAGAACTGCAGGCATTTCAGAATGCTCTCACTTTGGGGACAAATGCAGCACAGTCGGACAACATGTTGGTTGTCTGGTACATCAACAAATAGGGAGAAACCAAATCCTACCCTTTGTGTCGAGAAGCTCTCAGTGTAGCAGTGGGCAATCTCTTCCAACCTCTTTCTTTTAGCAACACACATTCCGGGAAAGTCAAATGTGATAGCAGAAAAATTGAGCAGGTGCATTCTTCTACCTCACAAATGGTCCCCCAGCAATTAAGATTACAAATACGATCTTCTGACAATGCACCCCCCCCCGAGCAACAAATGCAGCCACTACTTTGTCCTAATGCCCCCACAGGGGGAATCCCAGAGGGATGTTCTACTTCACAATTGCCCCCAACCCCTGTTTCCTTTATGCACATCTTCACACTCCATTAATTTCCAAATTTCTTCAGAAAGTTACAAGGTTGAACAACAAGGTCATCCTCATTGCCCCTTACTGGCCTTGACAAATTTGGTTTCCCTTCCTTTGGCCTCACCTGATTCAACCACCTTGGTTTCTAGATACAACTCTGGACCTCCTGTCTCATCCAACAGACATGATACATTCAGACACAGTAAATCTCAGGCTGGCTGCCTGGTTCATCCAGTTCCATTAACAGCCAGACAACCTATGCTCTCTTTTTCTGTCATATTCTTTTGTCCTCCCAAAAAGCTTCCACAAGGAAACTATACTCCAGCAAATGGAAGAGATTTGTTTTTGGATCAAAAATGTAATACTGAACCTTTCAAAGACCCCATTCATACTACCTTGGAATTTATAGCGCATCTTTTTGAAGGAAGAGATAGTTTTTCTACTGTTAAAGCACACTTAGCAGTGATTTCATATTTTTATGTTGGAATAAATGGTTCTTCTGTACCGCCCCATAAACTGAGCAAAACATTTTTGAAAGGCACTCTACTATTAAGGCCCCCCTTTAAAGATCCTACTCCCCCCTTGGGACCTAAACCTTGTACTGCAGTCTCTTAAACAATCTCCTTTTGAACCCTCAGCTACAAGCGAACTCAAATACCTTTCATGGAAAACAATTTTCTTAGTATCCATTACCTCTGCCAGAAGAATTTCTGAGATCCAAGCATTGTGCAAAACCTCCACAATTGATTTTTAATAAAGTCCAAGTTACCTTGCGTACCAACCCATCATTTCTTCCAAGGGTGGTGTCAGAATCCAATATAAATCAATTAACTTGCCAGTATTCTTTCACAAATGTACTAACAAAGGAGCATACGTGTTACATTTACTATATGTTCATAGGCAGTTGTGTTTTTACTTACACAGGACTAAAACCATCAGAAATTCTGGCCAATTATTTGTTTCATATGCAGAACCAATATTGGGTAAACCGGTTACCAAAGTTACTCTGTCTAGATGGATAACAAATTGCATTTCCTTTGTGTACAACAAATTTGGTATTGCTCTAACAAAACCTGGTCGAGCCCATTCCACCATATCCATGGCTGCTTCCTCAGTTTTTCATTCCAGAGTATACATGGATGATATCTGTGCAGCAGCTACTTTGGCTACTTCCCTTCACCTTTATCTTGTCTCCAGAGGAAGGGGATGTTTTGGTTCTATGGTGCTCAGGAATATCTTTCCTTAAGTCCACCGGGAAATTAGGTAGCTGGGGACTCTGTCCCATTAGTTGAGGACACAATAAAAATTGACATCATCAGATAAAGAAGTTATGTACTCACCATAACATTCCATCTGTGCTGTCCATTTTCATTCTTCCTCAACTCCCCTTCTACCAACCCCCATACTTAGGCTTCTGGAAGAATGTGTGTTTAGAGGACCTATATGCCCTTATTGTTACTTGCATAAACTCCAGATGTAGCTTCTTGATGATTTCCATCTTTTACTTTCTAAGGTAGCAAACAAGATTGGAGGTAATTGGGGTTGGTGCATTGTGGGAAAAGGAGAAGCTCAAGAGTTTTTGGTTGCCATCAGCTTTAGCAATGGCAGAGTCAGATCAGAGGGACAACACATGTGGAAGTTTATGGTGAGTACATGCAGCAACTTACAAGATTTGTCAGGAAAAACTGAGACCACTGAAGGATAAGCAG